>NC_079409.1:5252236-5287236 GCF_029220125.1 Pseudoliparis swirei
AAATAAGTGTGTTGTTGTTGTTGTTGATGATGATGATGATGATGATGCAGTGTTGGTCAGTGCAAAAAGAACGCTCACGTTTGAGCTTTTAATAACGAGATTTTTAAGTTTACTGCCAGTTCGTCTTTTACTTTCCTTGCAAATAGGATCAGCAGATATATATATATATATATGTGTGTATATATACATATATTATAAATAATATATATATATTATATACATATATTATATATATATTATATATGTATATATACACACATATATATATAGTATATATATGTGTGTATATATACATATATTATATATAATATATATATATTATATATGTATATATATATGTGTATATATTATATATATTATATACATATATTATATATATATATTATATATATATGTATATATACATATATTATATATAATATATGTATATATATTATAAACATTTATATATATTATATATGTGTATATATACATATAATATATATATATATCTTTTTTTCTTTTTTCTTTTCTTATCTCGCCACATTTTTGTATTTCATTGAGCTCTCGTGACGAGCGCTCGGATGATTTTGTGCTCGTTCCCGGGTCTTCATGTGGAGGAAGGTCGTCTGCCGATCTCTATTGCGTGTCCTTGGTTTGTACAGCGGACATTAAACGCACCACGGACGGGTGTTGTAGGAGATAATGGCTCCAAGGCCACGCAGTGCTTAGCTGTAAATGGATGATTCTCCTCTGGAAAATAAACACACATGTTTATCTGATCCATTTTCTTTTCTATTCAATTTTGACGTAAAAAAAAAAAAAAGCTCTAATGAAACCATCATTCTGATTATTTTGTGTGTGAAACATTTTACTGTCATCTGTAATCGTCGTCCCCTCGCAGAGGCACGTTCCCACAGTCGGGATGTGTGTCTGTAATCTTTCAAACATCCTTCTGCACATTAATCAAAAACAGGGAGTGAGATAAAGGTGTTCCTTTTTTAAATATATATATATTTTTTTTATGGACTGAAAACAGGTGTTATCGTTATCTTAAAGTTCCTCAAGTTTTGTCATTTTAATTGAAGGTCACATCATTCCAACGGCGAAGAAGAGGAGATTTACACGTCATGGGATGTTATGATATATTAGAGCAACGCTTCTCAACCTTTTTTGAGTTATGTGAAATATTTTTTCAGCCGAGTTCCCCCTAACCATTGCAAAGCATTTTGGGTAAAAAAAGAAAGAAGATGTAATTCTCAATATTTTGGATATAATATATACAATTCAGTTTATGAACTTACACTTATATTGTATTGAATACTTATTAAATAACTAAGGCTTTTTTTTAATGGATGCTCATTTTAAATATTTTCAAAACAAATCTCACGGACCCCCTAGAGGGCCTTCACGTACCCGCACAGGGGTACACGTACCACCACTTGAGAACCACTGTGTGAGAGGACTCATTCAAAGACAGTTTGACATATATTTAAAATATATTATTAACTCTGAAGTTCACTATCAGCAGCAATGCATTGACCGTATATTTGCTGCAGTCCCAACTCGTGATATATATAAATGCTGCGCGCCATAATCAATAATCTGAGCTCCTCGGATGTGTTTTTCTTCTTCTCAGCTCAGACTAAATGTTTTTTGAGGAAGTCTCGGTGGCTCTGCCTCGGTAAAGTTCGAGGTGACGAGAGGAAACGGTGTCACTTCCTCAAACGGAGCAAGTGAACGCAATCTGATCACCACTCCACATGAGGAGGAGAAGACGAATGAGTCGAAGAGAAGAACCCAAGTCTCGCCTCCGAAGGTCGTGCGTTTCTGTCTGTTAGATCTATGAGTTCACTAAAGGTCAAAGGTCATGATGCATTTCCTGTTCGTGAGGAGTCATCCTGTCACGCAACCAGCTTTTTGGATATTGATACAGTATACAGTAGCTTCCTGCCCCTATACATCATCAAGCGTTGCCCCTATAGAAGATGATTTTTTGCAAGCCTCGGAAAATATTGATATGCCACTTGATGGTATTAACTGTAAAAAAAAAACACAATAGCGATCTGTGTGTTATGTCTGATGCAATTGTGAATTGTCCAAATAATGTCAGTAAATAATTCAGGTGGCCTTTAAGGATGCTTTTAGAATCTTGCAAGTCGTGTGTTTGTGACTCGTGATGTTTCCACTTTCCACGCCGTGTCGAAGAATTGTATTTCTACATTTAAATGACTCAAAAAGTGTAATTATAAAAGCTTTAACTGAGCCCACGCAGAGTGATCGAGGTATTGTTCTGGTTTCTGGAAGTGTTTTTAACTGCACCCGTACTGTATTTTATATATTGTTGTTGTATTTGTGTTTGTTGGTATATGGACAAACAAGTCTGAAATAAAAGAAATATAATATCATATCGACTTATATTCAACAACTTGAAGAATATATGTGCTGCATAAATGAAGGCAAAACTCATTTTAATATGATCATCTGTCTATTAATATTATTCCACAGTTAAGACTTAATTGTTTTTGAATTTATATATTTTTGTGTTCATTTTTAATTGTATTACCTGTCTATTAGTATTATTCCACAGTTAAGATTTGTATTTATTATTTATTTTCGTATATGCCCGCTTTATTTATATATATCTATATATATATATATAGATATATATAAATATATAGATGTATATATGTATTTATTTACATATATGTGCCCACTTTATATTTATATATATATATATATACTGTATATACAGGACTGTCTCAGAAAATTAGAATATTGTGATGAAGTTCTTTATTTTCTGTAATGCAATTAAAAAAACAAAAATGTCATGCATTCTGGATTCATTACAAATCAACTGAAATATTGCAAGCCTTTTATTCTGATTTATTGCTGATTATGGCTTACAGCTTAAGAAAACTCAAATATCCTATCTCTAAATATTAGAATATCATGAAAAAGTATACTAGTAGGGTATTAAACAAATCACTTGAATTGTCTAATTAACTCGAAACACCTGCAAGGGTTTCCTGAGCCTTGACAAACACTCAGCTGTTATAAATCTTTTTTTACTTGGTCTGAGGAAATATTAAAATTTTATGAGATAGGATTTTAGAGTTTTCTTAAGCTGTAAGCCATAATCAGCAATATTAAAAGAATAAAAGGCTTGCAATATTTCAGTTGATTTGTAATGAATCCAGAATGCATGACATTTTTGTTTTTTTAATTGCATTACAGAAAATAAAGAACTTTATCACAATATTCTAATTTTCTGAGACAGTCCTGTATATATATATATATATATATATACCTATGTTTTCAGATACTCATGTTAATAATAATAGTACTCTCTACTCTTGATTTGTCAGTTTTAATGTGCTTGTTCTAAGTACTTTGAGTCAGATTTTGTTTACATACTTAAGGATTCGCATATTTCTGTGTAGCCCCGCCCACCGGTCACGTGACTGAAACCCAGGCCTCTTAAAGAAGGATAAGACTCGCGCGAGGAGCTTCCGGAGCATTTAAATTTAACTTTCCTCTCAAAAATAAATGAGTTTAACCTAATTATTTTTCAGTCTCTCGATGTTTCCCTACTTTTTAAATATTATTTAGTGAAAAATAAAACCCGACTGAGCTTGTTGTTGTTGTTGAAGAAAGCGTCAAGATTTGATGACGTCACTCACCCATCCTGGCGGGGTGAAGATGAAACTGGGACCCGCGGCGCGTCTTCAAGCGGAGATTCACGGACATGGAGGAGGGGAAGCGCAGTCCGCCCGCGGTACGTAGACCTGGTTCATTAAATGAAGCTTTGCGTGGACTTTTAGAGACTTTAACGTTTCTTTAACGTTTATTTTTACTGGTTTACGACCAGTCAGCAAGAAGAAAGCACGTTTAACTCACGTGACGTGCTGCGTTCAAGTACCTGTTTCGAGCTCTTCTTTTACTAAATTTGAGTTTTTCAATTGCACGCAACTTGAAATATATTATATATAATAGATATATTGTACTTTTAGCCCCTATAGATTAATGAGATATCTTTTAGTTACTTTACATACGTTTTAAATGTAAAATACAGACAAACAAATAGTTCAGATGCATATTGTTTGAGATTAAGCCTCCCAGCGGTGTATACAGTAGAAATTGATTGATTAAGGTGCATATATATTCAGTCATTATAATTAAATTGTATGGTATCGATGTATTATTCTGAAAGGGGTCATTGTGAGTACTTTTACTTTACTTGGTATTTTAAGTAGCCTACATTTGGCAGCTATTACTTTTGTAACCTCTTTTTAAGACCATTTAAAATTGTTTAATCATTAAAGCATTTTTAATGCTAACATGACAGATGGCATACATTTGTAAAAATTAATATAAATCTGTCTTTTCCTCTCAGATGCTTCTGTTCCTTTCCCTGCTGATCTTCTGTGTGCCACTAGGGGGCGACAGCTCCCCAATCTCCTGCTACAACGACCAAGGAGATGCTGTTGATTGGTAATTCATTGATAAATAGTCCTGGACAAAGCACTCTTTGTGTGTGTATATATATATATATATATATATATATATATATATAAATTCATCGTGTGTTTGTTTCCTGCCCTGTTGGGTGACTTAATAAAAGTGTAAACGGCAGTTTTTGTCTTCCTCGGATTCCACTTCCTGTCTCGCTCTCCGTGTCAGGTACTACATGTACAAGCTGCCGAAAGGACACGGCGGTAAATCCCCCCACCGGGGCGAGCTGTACCTCCTGATGGAGGAGGGGAGCGAGGGATGGACCAACGGGACGGGGACGGTGAACGACACCACGGCGGCTCTGGGCCGGACGGTGGGACAGCTGTACTCACAGGGACGGGTCCGTGTTACGGTTATTCACCCTTTTTCAATATTCCTCATTATGCATGTATGATTCATGTGAAACGGCCATAAGAAAGTCAAAGTTTTTATCACATTGATCTGAATCCTCATTATCTTTTTCCGGAGTGGTTTTTAAATCTACCTGGAGTATTAATAGTAGATGTATTTACCCTTTTCTTTTTCTTTTTTTTCTTCTTTTAGGCATCAATTAGACATTTACAGATGCCTTTCAGATAATTGACGTTGCATGTGCAGATTTTTAGAGGATGCTAATTTTAGTTATATACATACTTATAGCAAAAAAGTGTAAAATATAGGATAAAAAACAAAAGAGACAGAAAAGAACAAAAAAACAATGGACAGTATAACTAGGGAGGGATCTATTCTCTATTGTACATTCATTCATTTAGTTCAGGTCTATGAGTTGTTGCGTATGTAACCAATTTTTGGTAAAAACAAAAAAAGATGTAATACGCAATATTTTGCATATAATATATATAATACCAGTTATGAACTTCCACTTATATTGTATTGAATATTTATTTAATAACTATTTTCAAAGGCTTTTTTAACGGAGGCTCATTTTAAATATATTTAAAACAAATCTCACGGACCCCTAGAGGGCCTTCACATTTCCTGGGGAGTCTTTTTGCCACCAGAAGTAAATTTATTACATATTTGTCTCTTTTTGACAATGTTTGAGGTAAATATTCCAGATGCAAGCTCTCAAAAATTTAGGTTTTTACCCTTTTAAACATGTTTTGTAAACTTCTGGCTGCTTCCAGACGTCAGCACATTGGATTTGGTTTTCCCTGCCTCTGCTGTTTCCCTGCAGACTTCTCATTTTATTTAGCAGACTCGTCAACGCCGCGGTGAGCCTGAACGCCTCTGACATGTTAGATCAGATGAAGAAACGGGAAGTGAGAGTTACTCGTCTCTCAACAGCTGTGATAATATCGTTGTTTCGACGTCGGAGAAAACCATGTGTGATCATACAGCTCCGACTTCACGGTGTGGTGCTGGTGTGTTTCTCCTCCTCACAGAACTCCGAGGTGGGTTACATCCTTTACAATGACCAGAGGCCAACTGGGGGCGTCGGTGACCCTGGAGGGAGGGGGGGGCACACAAAAGGTGACTTTTGGACTCATAATCTAACAGATTTGGGGCGAGTGTGTACAAAAAAAGACATATTTCTAAAATCAAACGCCATCATACCCCGTGTGTTCCATCAGGGTTCGTACGGTCATGGAAAACCTGGACAAGTCATGGAATTTTATTTTAAATGGTTATTTCCAGGTCCGGAAAAGTCCTTAAAAAAATGAAATCTCAAAAGTTTTGGAAAAGTCCTGAAAATTTGAGCAAAAAAAAATTGCATTTACGCAGAGTTTTAAATAATTAATATGTTTTTAAAAGAATGACGCTCAGAATATAAGCCGGCGTACACACGCTCTTTCACACTCGCAGCGCACATTTTCCGCGCTGCTAGTGAACGCACCTCAACTTAAAAGACATAAATGTTTATTCTTTCATTTTAAACTATCATCTCTCATTCATTTGAGTCATTTTAGGTTATTTACTCAATGCTTTGGAATCCTCTTTGTGAGTTTAAATACGACATTTTCTCACTTTTTCATGTTTCACACCGATATTTAAAACATTTTTTCCTGGACACCCATTGGTCGACACGTGTATGACCCCCTCGTCCATATATTCACACACGGAAAAATACATATGAAATAAATGTTAATCCAGTTTACGTCCAACTCCAAAAGTACCAAAACAAATCTCTTGTAATTCTCTCGGTATTTTTTTTTAGTTTCGGGGCAAAAGTTGTTGATATTTCTTCATCGTAGGAATGTCTCCTTCAGGGACCAGCAGCTTCTGATACCTGAGCAGCTCCTCTGTGTTTATCCATCCTCGACTCGAGGGAAGCTCGCCGCTTATCGCTGACACGCTCTGCATCTCTGTTCCCTCAGGTGTCGTCCTGCTGGATAAGAAGCAGGGCTTCTGGTTGATCCACAGCACGCCTCACTTCCCCCCCGCGCGGCGGGCGGGACGCTACTACTACCCCGACAGCGGCGTGACCAACGGGCAGAACTTCCTCTGCGTTACCTTCCCGCTCGACCGCTTCCAGACCATCGGTGAGACACTTTGCAGGAGGAGGAGGAGACTGACTTCCGGCGGAGACTGAAAACACACCTTTTCCGACTATATCTGGATTAAAAGACAGATTTGCACTTCAGTGGCACTTAAATAGCTCTTATTGTGGTACTTTTGTAGTTCGACTATGTTGAGGAAATGTTACTTCCTGTATTCTTGTTGTTCTTAGTTTTTACTCTAGGTTGATGCTCTTATTGTAAGTCGCTTTGGATAAAAGCGTCTGCTAAATGACATGTAATGTAAAGGAGGAGGATGATGGTGGTGTTACGTCACACTTGCAATATAAGAGCTGGGAGCTGATGACGATTCATTCCTCTGCTATTCTAATATTATTATTGTAATTTATTCCCAAAATAATTCCTTTTTAAACTCGTTGGGAGTTGATGAGTTCTCTAGAACAACTTCACACTCGGTCGGACGAGCGACAGTCGGGGAAAAACTGAAAATACAGAGACTCAGTTTAAACGACGCGCCATCGTATCGGACTGTTGCGCAATCGACCGCCGGCTATAATGCCACAAGAAACCTACGAGGACACGTAATATACATACACGAGTCTTCCTGGTGGAGAGAGAGAGAGAGAGAGAGGGAGAGAGAGCTGGAGGGAGAGAGAGAGAGAGCGGGAGGAGAGAGTGGGAGGAGAGAGAGAGAGGGAGAGAGAGAGGGAGGAGAAAGGGAGAGCTGGAGGGAGAGGGAGAGAGAGAGAGAGAAAGGGAGGAGAAAGGGAGAGTGGGAGGAGAGAGAGAGGGAGGAGAAAGGGAGAGCGGGAGGAGAGAGAGAGAGAGAGAGAGGGAGGAGAAAGGGAGAGCGGGAGGAGAGGGAGAGAGAGAGGGAGGAGAAAGGGAGAGCTGGAGGGAGAGCGGGAGGAGAGGGAGAGAGAGGAGAGAGAGAGAGAGAGAGGGAGGAGAAAGGGAGAGCGGGAGGAGAGAGAGAGGGAGAGAGAGGGAGGAGAGAGGGAGAGAGAGAGGGAGGAGAAAGGGAGAGCTGGAGGGAGAGCGGGAGGAGAGAGAGAGGGAGAGCTGGAGAGAGAGAGAGAGAGAGGGAGAGCGGGAGAGAGAGAGAGGGAGAGCTGGAGAGAGAGAGGGAGAGAGAGGGAGGGAGAGCGGGAGGAGAGAGAGAGAGGGAGAGAGAGAGGGAGGAGAAAGGGAGAACTAGAGAGAGAGGGAGAGAGAGAGGGAGGAGAAAGGGAGAGCTGGAGAGAGAGAGAGAGAGGGAGATAGAGAGAGCAAGGTGGAGAGGGAGAGATAAAGAGAGCGAGAGGAGAGGGAGAGAGACCCTACATAATAATACACTCAGGTATTGACGTGACTCCAACAAGATGATGCAGAGCCCAGGTAAGCGGCCCTGAACACGTGTCGTCACCCCCCCCCCCCCCCCACACACACACACACACTTGGCAGGCTCGGACGTCGGCCACAGTCGTTGCTGTGGCATTGCCCGGGCTAATGGCATTAGGTTGGGGTGCGTTACCATAGCGATATCGGCTCTCACACTGCGGCATGCATCTCTCACGACTCTGCGATGCTCGCCGTGTGACACGCCGTGTGACACGCCGTATCCGGGGGATAACGATGACACCCAGCGTGTCAAAGCGCTTGTTTATGTTTTTAATTAGCCCCCCCCCTCTCACGTGTTCCTCGCCGCAGGAGAGCAGCTGCAGATCAATCAGCCCAACGTGTACGACTGCGGCGTCCCGGCGGCCCTGGCCGCCGCGGCGCCCGCCCTGGCCGCCGTCTGTGAGATACGACACCCGCCGCCCGCTCGCACGGCTGCGAGTGCGAAGCCGGCGTCCAACCGCAGCGTGACTCTGACCTCTCAGGGCGGCGCCGAGTTCATCAGCTTCGCCAAGGGGGCCTCCTTCAACAACGGTACGACCTCTGGAGCGTTCGCTTGAACTCAGATCATCGAGTCGCTGCCTCACCGAGAGGCAAACGCACACACACACACACACACACACACACACACACGCACACACCGGGACGACTTTACTGATTCTTTAGGGGTCGTTGTCCCCCACTGACGGAAATCCTGGAGCATTTAAAAATAAATTGGGGCACTTTTTTAAACTTGTGAAATAACATTTAACCTTTGTTCAAAATCAGAAATATACTTATTTAGGCTTTCAGGATATTAGCAACTGTCATAAACATATCAATAATAAGACTATTAGGCAGTAATAAGACTATTAGGCAGTAGTCTACAGATTTAAAGTGTTTTCTTAGATTTTTTAACAAAAAACAATCAGAATCAGACGATTATATTCAATGTTATTCTTTTTTGTTGTTGGTTATTCATTATTATGAATTTTTGTAAACAACTATTAACAATTATAAATTATTTCTTTGATTTTTTATAGTTACAAATTATATTTATTGATTTTTGTCTACCTACCTAGTGCAGAAAGTACAGATAGGACACACACAACAAAGAACAAACAAAACTATTAAATTATCAAAATTATGGGGCATTTTTTACCCCTCCTAGTGACATCAGGGGCAAAATTATATTTCTTAGGGGCCGTTTTTCTCTGGTGTGTCGCATTTAAATAATTAGCAACATTTCAAAATAAAAGATAGAGATAAAAATAAAAACCCGTGTTCCCCGTCCGTCTCCTCAGACCTGTACCACTCCTGGGTGGCCCCCAGCCTCGGCTCGGACCTCCTGGTCCAGTTCTGGATCCGCTCCTCGGGCATCCGGCCCTCCGACTGCTCTCTGGGCTGGAAGGTCCTGGACATCGAGGTCCTCAACCCGGGCCAGACGGGCCCCTTCAAGACCAGCCAGGACCACTCCAAGTGGGCCGTCAGCCCCGAGGGGGCGGTGTCCGGGGGGGGCTGGGTGTGCGTGGGCGACATCAACCGCAACAAGGCGGAGGAGAGGCGGGGCGGCGGCACGCTGTGCCGGCGGGACCCCGCGGTGTGGAAGGCTTACCGCGCGGCGGCGCTGCAGTGCCAGGCCTGTGGCGGAGGAGGGACCGTCCAGTGTTGAGGGGGGGGGGGGGGGGCTGAGATCATATCTTCTATTTTAATGTCTGATCAAATCTCTCTCTCTATATATACATATATATATATATGTATATAGATATATATATAGATATATTTGTAAACATTTTTTAAAAATGTATTACTTCAGTATTAGTCTTGACTTCATTGTCTTTACGGGTTTCTGTGGAGCTTTTTTAGAGTTTTTCATGTGTCTTTATTGTGAAGGTAGAGTTGTGTCTTTATTGTGAAGGTAGAGTTGTGTCTTTATTGTGAAAGTAGGGTTGTGTCTTTATATTGAGGGTAGAGTTATGTCTTTATTGTGAAGGTAGAGTTGTGTCTTTATTGTGAAGGTAGAGTTGTGTCTTTATTGTGAAAGTAGATGTGTGTCTTTATTGTGAAGGTAGAGTTGTGCCTTTATTGTGACGGTAGAGTTGTGTCTTTATTGTGAAGGTAGGGTTGTGTCTTTATATTGAGGGTAGAGTTATGTCTTTATTGTGAAGGTAGAGTTGTGTCTTTATTGTGAAAGTAGATGTGTGTCTTTATTGTGAAGGTAGAGTTGTGTCTTTATTGTGAAGGTAGGGTTGTGTCTTTATATTGAGGGTAGAGTTATGTCTTTATTATGAAGGTAGAGTTGTGTCTCTATTGTGAAAGTAGATGCTTGTCTTTATTGTGAAGGTAGATTGTCGGTAGGTGTTTTTATTACGCAAAAATAAAAAGGTTTTGAGAGCAAATTTCTCGTTTTAAGTAAATTAATTGTTAATTTTGCGGTTGAAACTCGAATTTTTAGTTTTTTTTAGAGCAAATGTTTTCATTTTGAGTTTATATTTTTTATTTTCAGAACACATTATAGTTTCATCAGCAAAACTAACAATTAATTTACTTTCAAATGATAAATTTTGCACTCAACATTTTTGTTGTTTGCGTAATATCGACACAAATCTACTTTCACACTTTATCTGCACACGTGACACTGATGCAATACCCTTTCCAGCCAGTAGAGTAAATTTAGACTAAAAGTAAAAAAAAAAAATTCTATCGGGATTATTTATGACCAGTTTAGCTCTGGAAAAACTACAATCTTGATCGTCTCGTGGCAGTGTGTTCCTCTGGGGGCCTTTAAGGCACAACATTTTTTTTATTACTACAAATGATTATGGGCTGCCTTCAGGGCGGCTGCACCCTCGTCTTCAAACTTAATACACAGAACTACGCTGGAGGAGGACAGTTCGTCACATCTGACAGGAAGCAGAGGGCTTTCTGGGAAATATGGCGTTAGTATTTTGGAAAAACACAAAAAACCTCAAAGTGCCTCTTTGAATGAAAGCATTAGTTTGAGTGTCTGTATTAAAGAGTCGGCGCTGCCTTCAACTTTGTCTGCTTTGATCTGCGTGTAAAAGTAAATATGACGTATCACACATTTTACACCAGAACTCTTGTTTTTCAAAAAAAAAATTAACGTCTCCTCGATTGTATAGCTGTGTCACATTCTTTGATTTAAGATGAAGATGCTGGATGTCTTGAATCTGAATAAAAAGACCCCAAATAAAGAGACGTGTTCTTTTCTCGAGGAATGATAGTAATGTTCAGTGGGTAGGGAAAGTATTCAGACTCCTTTAAATATTTACTCTTTGTTTCGTTGCAGTCATTTGCTCAAATCAAAAAAGTTCATTTTAATTCTCATATTTCAGTTTTTCTTTTTTAATAAATGTATATAATATTTTTTAGAGATGTAATATTAATGGTTTTTATTTTTTTAATATATATAATATATATATATATACAGTGGGTATGGAATGTGCTATTTCATTTTTTCTTTTTTAATAAATATATATAAAATATATATATATATAATGGGGCATATACAAAAACTATCTTAACTGTGGAATAATACTCAGACAGGTAATATTTTTTGATATATAATATTAATATATTTTTCTCTTTGTAATATATTATATTTTATATATATATAATATTAATATATTTTCTATTTTTCTTTTTTAATATATATATATATACAGGACTGTCTCAGAAAATTAGAATATTGTGATAAAGTTCTTTATTTTCTGTAATGCAATTAAAAAAACAAAAATGTCATGCATTCTGGATTCATTACAAATCAACTGAAATATTGCAAGCCTTTTATTCTTTTAATATTACTGATTATGGCTTACAGCTTAAGAAAACTCTAAAATCCTATCTCATAAAATTTTAATATTTCCTCAGACCAAGTAAAAAAAAAGATTTATAACAGCTGAGTGTTTGTCAAGGCTCAGGAAACCCTTGCAGGTGTTTCGAGTGAATTAGACAATTCAAGTGATTTGTTTAATACCCTACTAGTATACTTTTTCATGATATTCTAATATTTAGAGATAGGATATTTGAGTTTTCTTAAGCTGTAAACCATAATCAGCAATAAATCAGAATAAAAGGCTTGCAATATTTCAGTTGATTTGTAATGAATCCAGAATGCATGACATTTGTTTTTTTAATTGCATTACAGAAAATAAAGAACTTCATCACAATATTCTAATTTTCTGAGACAGTCCTGTATATAGTGGGTACGGAATGTGATATTTCAGTTTTTCTTTTTTAATAAATTTGCAAAAATGTCTACATTTCTGTTCTTTTCTGTCCAGATGGGGTGCAATGAGAAATAAAATGAACTTTTTTGATTTTATAAAATTGCTACAATGAAACAGAGTGAACATTTTAAAGGGGTCTTAATGCTTTCCACTGTATGTATTATATCCACGGGATACTCTACTCGAAACACATCTGCCTGTATTTGAAGGTGAAATATGGCACATCAGTCAAAAGCAATTCATATAAAAGTAAATTTATTACCACAAAAATAGGACATACTGTATGTAGTGCATAAAGAGCTTTTGATGTGAGGTACACCGGATACATTCTAATGCAAACACGGGGGAAGACGTGCATCCTGGTCCAGAAAAGGCACTAAAAAACAATCAGTAGCTCGGCACACCGCCAGCACACGTCATCGATTATTACCCAGAATCCCCCTCCCTGGTCCCCGCTGTGCGCCTCAGCCAGCGAGGAGGCCTCACCGGCACCGAGCGGACGCGACCAGAGGCCAGACCTTTAGAATAAAGTCCCAAGATTTAAAAAAATCTAACGAAAGAAAAAAGATGTTTGTTTGAAACCGACACTGAAGTTGACGTGTTGACGCGTGACAGGAAGTATGTAAACAGTGGAGATGAAACCGGCAGGATTTAAGTTGTGCTCCTTCTCTTTCCATACGTTCAGACCTGGAAAACATCTGGACTTTTGCTTTAGTTTAACTGAAGCAAAGAAACAAGCTTTCAAAGTGCTACTTTTTTTTTTTTAAGCTGCAGTAATCAACTTGTGGCCACTAGGGGACAGAAGAACTCCAAACCAGCTGAATGACAGCGTGTAAAGTCACGACAGGGACTCATTCAGCATTCATCTGGAGTTGTATTTAGGTCCTTCTGATGATGATGATAATAATGATAATAATGAATACGTTTCTCTCCTGAAGGTTTCTTAACTTTTTTTCCTCCTGAAAGGTTTTTTGTTCTATTTCTTTTGGGAGTTTTTCCTGATCTGATGTGAGGTCAAAGGTCAGGGATGTAAAGTATGTGTACAGATTGTAAAGCCCTCTGAGGCACATTTGTGATATTGGGCTATATTAAAAAAACTGAATTAAATAATAATAATAATAATAATATTATGAGTTATTTTTGGAGTTACTTTGGACTTTAAACATTTTGTATCTTTAAAAGATATTTGTTTGACTTCTTTCCACCAGCTAGATGCTAACCGGGGTGATGACAGCGATGAGAAGGAACCATGAAGGAAGTTTAAAGCGCTAAAAAAAAGGGCCAAAAATGTCTCTTGAGCTGCAGGGGAAGATCCTTTTAGGGTCGTCAACACAAGCGTCGCCTTCCACAATATGAATATTAATCTAATACATTTGTATTGATTAATGCAGCTTTAAGACTGTGTTGAATGAAATGAGTCAAAGCAGAAATAATGACTCTCGCTCTAACCTTTTTTGGAAACGTGGACCCCCCAGAGCTCCTCGCCAGCGTAAACACAATGACATCATACAGACGTACAAAATATATACATATATACAAAACACCCATATACATATATATATATATATATATAGATGCCTCATTGGACGTGCTCCAGTGTTTCTCTCCGGTGATGTTCTTCGGGCGTCCTCCCGTGTGCCTGACAGGCTTTTCATTCAGCTTCTTCCCCGTGGAAACACACTTCCCTTCATCCTCCTCCGGCATCTCAGGTGAGTTACGAACAATTAAATGCGATTACATTTTTTGGGGTGGTATTTCCTGGCGGCTGTGAGCATTTAAAAAAAAAAAAGAAGAAGATATTTTTCATCGAGTAGGAATGAAAGAAAATCAAATCAAGTCGCTCCCTGACTGGGACTCGAGAGCCGGAGCACCACGAGGCCTCCATTGCTCTCCCTATGGGTGTAAAGGAGGACTGTTGGGAGGAGAGGAGGACGGAGGGGTGGAGACCTGGTCCTGGTGTTGGTGTTTTTGGTAGAACAAGCTGTGTAAGGAGCCACAGGGAGGAAAAGGCATGTTTTGGAAGGCCACATTCACTGACGAGAAAATAACAATAAAAATAAAAACGTCCCTGTGGACAAAGTTGGACGTCAAAATAGTGTCCTGACCAGCCTCCTGCCCTTGGCCTTGATCCGAGGGAAAGTGGCGCTGGTCTCGATGGACTCCGAGGTCAGAGGAGTGCTCCCGCCTTTCCTCCTCAGCAGGAAGTCGACGCTGGACGACGACATGGCGTAGAAGACGTTCCCCGTGGCCGGGATGACCAGTTCTGGGAGGAAGAGGAGAAGAAGAAGAAGGAGAAGAAGACGAGGAGGAGGAAGAAGAAGAAGTAGAAGGAAAAGAAGACGACGAGGAAGAAGTAGAAGTAGGAGAAGAAGAAGAGGAATAAGTAGAAGTAGGAGAAGAAGAAGAGGAATAAGTAGAAGTAGACGAAGAAGTAGAAGTAGAAGAAGACGAGGAGGAGGAAGAAGAAGAAGTAGAAGAAAAAGAAGACGACGAGGAAGAAGAAGAAGAAGAAGAAGAAGACAAAAAATGAACCACAATTTCAAATAAATTGAATACCGTGTATTTTCTCTGTTTTTTTTACCTTTTCCTTCAGGCAGAAGTTGGATCAGCTCGTATCGGGACGTCTGCTTGGGGTCCTGACTGTGCTTCTCTAAGGCCGAGCCGATCACAGTGGGGGACTTGTCGTTGCTCGTCACCTGAGGGGAGAGAGAGGAGGACGAGGGCGGTTGAACGAGCTCCTCGGCTTCTTGTTTCATTGTGTCATTGTTGCAGGCGAGAGGTCAGTGCAGCATGCTGCATCAACCGGTCCGGGTCAGTACCAGGATGCTCCGGTACATGTTTCCGTCCTGCAGGTCCATCCGTATCCTGATGATCCTCATGTCGGGCCCCGAGCCCTGGACGTTGTTGGGGGGGTTGTTGCCGCAGGAGATGGAGCGGCGGTGGGATTTGACGGGCGTGGACGGCGTCTGCGCGGCGGAGCCGGACTCGCTGGCCGAGCTCGACGTGTCGACGTCCAGGCAGGACACGGACGGAGACCTCATGTGCTGCGGAGGACAAGAGGTCGTCTCTCTGAGTCGCCGCCGCCGCACCGACGTCCGGCCAGCGAGCCCAAACCCAACGCCGTGTTTACCTTGGTGAGTTTGGAGAGCAGGTGATTGACGGGCGAGGGGAAGTCAAAGAGGCTCTCGCTGTCGCCCGTCAGGCTGGTCCGAGAGCGGCTCAGGCTGCAACACACGCAGGACAACAACATTCATGCTGGGGGCCACACTTATGGCTGCTTTTCACTTTTTATATGCTTTTAATATGCTTTTTACATGCCTTTTATATGCATTATATATGCCTTTTATATGCATTTTACATGCCTTTTATATGCATTTGACATGCATTTTAATATGCTTTTCATACGCTTTTAATATGCATTTAATTAGCATTTTATATGCATTTATATGCGTTTTATATGCATTTTACATGCATTTGATATGCTTTTTATATGCATTTTAATATGAATTTTTATACGCTTTTAATATGCATTTAATTTGCATTTTATATGCTTTTTACATGCATTTTAATATGCTTTTTATACGCTTTTAATATGCATTTAATATGCATTTTATATGCTTTTTATACGCTTTTAATATGCATTTTATATGCTTTTTATATGCTTTTTACATGCATTTTATATGCTTTTACATGCATTTAATATTTATTTTTTTACATGCTTTTAATATGCTTTTTATATGCATTTAATATGCTCTTTACATGCATTTAATATGCTTTTTATATGCTTTTTACATGCATTTAATATGCTTTTTATATGCATTTAATATGCTTTTTATATGCATTTAATGTTTTTTTTCTAAAAAGAGCCCGAGGGGAACACCTTCGCACTGCTTTGTGCAAAATTATATTTAATTTTGTATCAATTTACATTGATGTGAAAACAAATGAATGCAGCAAAGAAACTGACATTTGAGTTGCTAGTTTAAAAAAAAAAGTTTTTAACAAATTGTCGTTGACTCATTTCCTTGTTGTTGAAGAGTTGTTAATGGACTCAATGCTCAGAGGACTTTGGAGAGGCCGAAACTCATTTTTTGCACATCCAGAATGCAACTCCAGAGCATCTTTCTACAACACCGTGGTCATTTCACTGTGTGTGTGTGTGTGTGTGTGTGTGTGTGTTCAGTGGCGCTTACTCTGGGCACTGTGTGATGATGACTGTTGGGGTGATGCCCCGGGGGCTCGGCTCACCGGGCGCTTCGATTTCATTGGACAGTCTGTAACTGAAGACAGGCGTCATGGCATAACGTAAAACAACAACAGTCGTACACATTCAGAACCAGCCGGGTCTCACCTCTCCTCCTCCGTCAGCGTGGGCACGCTCTGGTACCAGCGCACGAAGGCGCCGTCGGCGCTGAACACGCAGTTCTTGCAGGACGACTGCAGGAGGCGGATCTGAGCTAGAACCTCAAACTCCTGTGAACAGAGGGGCCCGCGTCAGAACCGGCACCAGAACCTCGTTATTCACATGTATGTGTTCACATACAACAGAGGTGTCACGGCGGGGGGCGCGACAATAGACAACAACATCAACATCAATCAACACAGTGCGAGTATTAAGAATATAAATATAAGGTCATTACTACCATATATATATTTATATATATATTTATACCTTGTATGTATATTTTTATTCCTCTGTATATTTAATATTGTTACCGTATTTTGTATTTTATTTTTATTACTGCTCTACTGTGCACTCACTGTTGTAATTTCCCCACTGAGGGACGAATAAAGGAATATTTTATCTTATACAAAATATAAGATAAAGTGCACAGACGGGCAGGTTTCAGTACTTTAACCAGTGTAAGTCAGTTTAAAGTTACACATGTATTTAAAGTGAACCTGTATTTAAGTGTATTTAAGTGAATAATTACCTGTATTTAAGTGTATTTAAGTGTATTTAAGTGAATAATTACCTGTATGTATGTGTATTTAAGTGAAAAATTACCTGTATTAAAGTGAATTTAAGTGCATTTGAGTGTATTTAAGTGTATTTGAGTGTATTAAAGTGTATTTAAGTGAATAATTACCTGTATTAAAGTGAATTAAAGTGTATTTGATTGTATTTAAGTGTATATACAGGACTGTCTCAGAAAATTAGAATATTGTGATGAAGTTCTTTATTTTAAATGTCATGCATTCTGGATTCATTACAAATCAACTGAAATATTTTTATTCTGATTTATTGCTGATTAAGGTTTAAAGAAAACTCAAATATCCTATCTCTAAATATTAGAATATCATGTGAATTGTCTAATTAACTCAAACACTGCAAGGGTTTCCTGAGCCTTGACAAACACTCAGCTGTTATAAATCTTTTTTTACTTGGTCTGAGGGAAATATTAAATTTTATGATAGAGATTTTTTTTTTTTTTCTTAAGCTAAATCATAATCAGCAATAAAAAAATAATATTCTAATTTTCTGAGACAGTCCTGTAAGTGAATCATGAAGTGGTGTGCAGGGCAGTGACCTGAAGGAAACTGTCCTGGGGACGACCCACCACCACGTTTCATAATGTGAGAATTAAAGGAAAACTAAAATGTCGGCTGTGCCGTCTTCTCATCGCCCTCCACTTCATCTCCTCGCTGTGATTCACAGTCTGCCCTTATCTAAAAAACAAAACTCACACTCACCCTCCTCCTTTTGTCAAAGTTGATGTAGCCGTTCTGCAAAGGGAGGAGGGACAGGAGGAGCTACGTCAGTTCAGATATTCAGATATCAAAAAACACTGAGCGACTTCCAGAGGTTTGAGAGAGAGACGGGGGGGGGAGACTCACATCCAGCATGTCTTTGACCGCCGTGTCCAGCATGGTGAGGTCTGTGAGGAAGATGCCCAGGTATGGCACGGTGCCCTGCGCGTGGGACTGAGGGGGAAGAAAAAAGAGAAAAGAAGTACAAATTATAGGAAGTGTTTTATCAATCCTCCCCTGGAGCTGTTTTCAAATGATTGCTGTGAGGATTCACACACACACACACACACACACACACACACACACACACACACACACACACACACACACCGCCCTCTGTTCCGCTTCGCTGCTGCATGCCGGTCGATGCCCCCTTACAACCGTTTATCAAACGACCTACCCCCCCCACACACACACACACACACACACCCTGCTTAGCGACAGTGACATCACTATCAATGTCTGAATGGAGACGTTTTGTAGAATAACTGTATTTTCACGGCTTTTAGCTTAAATATAAATTATGAAGCCCTCAGCAGAACCATCAGGATGGACCTCAAACTGAACTGAGTGTTTTTTAAATGTGAATATACAGGACTGTCTCAGAAAATTAGAATATTGTGATGAAGTTCTTTATTTTCTGTAATGCAATTAAAAAAACAAAAATGTGTTTTCTTGGATTCATTACAAAAATCTGAAATATTGCATTTTTTATTCTTTTAATATTGCTGATTATGGCTTACAGCTTAAGAAAACTCAAATATCCTATCTCTAAATATTAGAATATCATGAAAAAGTATACTAGTAGGGTATTAAACAAATGACTTGAATTGTCTAATTAACACAAACACTCAGCTGTTATAAATCTTTTTTTTTACTTGGTCTGAGGAAATATTAAAATTTTATGAGATAGGATTTTAGAGTTTTCTTAAGCTGTAAGCCATAATCAGCAATATTAAAAGAATAAAAGGCTTGCAATATTTTTGATTTTGTGAATAATGCCATATATATATTTTCATTCTGATTGGTATGCACCAGATGTTGGTTGTAGACTCAGTGAACATCGGTCTTTCTCGTATGCTCTTGAAGATCTGAGGTTCTGCCTCGGCGTCACGGTGAGGTCGATGTTGAGTCGCTCCTCTCATCGACTCCACTTACCCGGTTGAGAAGTTTGTTGTTGAGCCGGTGGTCGAGGTTGGCGAACTTCGAGGTTCCCTCCTGCAACACAGAGACACGCTGAGGCTGTGAAGAAGACGAGTTCTGACCTTCAGGTTCCTGAGCTGCTCGATGCTGCGCTGTGTTCAGTGTCAGCTGGTGGCTTCAGAATAAACCAGATCCTCCTCCAATGAAATCAACATCAACAAGCCACTGTACATACTTTACATCCATCCATCTATCTACCTATACCTATCCATCCATCCATCTATCTACCTATACCTATCCATCCATCCATCTATACCTATCCATCCATCCATCCATCTATCTACCTATACCTATCCATCCATCCATCTATCTACCTATACCTATCCATCCATCTATCTATCTACCTATACCTATCCATCCATCCATCTATCTATCTATCTATCCATCCATCCATCTATCTACCTATACCTATCCATCCATCCATCCATTTATCTACCTATACCTATCCATCCATCCATCTATCTATACCTATCCATCCATCCATCTATCTACCTATACCTATCCATCCATCCATTTATCTATCTACCTACCTATACCTATCCATCCATCCATTTATCAACCTATACCTATCCATCCATCCATCTATCTACCTACCTATACCTATCCATCCATTTATCTACCTATACCTATCCATCCATCTATCTATCTACCTATACCTATCCATCCATCCATTCATCTATCTCTCTACTTACCTACTTATCTACCTATCCATCCATAAATCAACCTACCTACCTATATATCTATCTATCTATCTATCCATCTACCTACCTACCTATCAATCTATGTATCTATCTATCTATCTATCTATCTATCTATCCATCCATCCATCCATCTATCTATCTATCTCTCTACCTATCTATCTATATCTATCTATCTCACCTGTTATGGTCACATTCACATATTTCTATTAATGTATTTATTTCTTCTTGGGTACAGAGTTTACCCCCATGAATACACAACGTAATTATCACAGCATGTATCTTTAGGTTTTATAAAAATACTACATTATGTTGATAAAACATGTGAATTATGAAAAAATACAAATGATCATAAAAGTACCGCAGTCATCACAACAGATATGAACGTGAATATATTTCCGTGACATTAATATTGTAAATGCTTAAAGATGACGCGACTCTAGCGATCTGTCATCTCATGATGCTGTGTAATAAAGTTTTGCGTTGTGAGTCACGTCTCCTCCAACTTTTAGAGCGCCGTTCATCTGCCAGACTCACATTTAGACACGCTGCGAGATGAAGAGGAGCGAGTGACTGAGCCGGGGAAAAATAATGAATCAAAAGAGGGCAACAGGAGGCTGATGGTGTTTTTCTGCCATCAGAGGGAAGCTCTTCAACAAATGAAAGTGCATGTTTGAGTGACTCCCTTTGGGGGCGTCGTGGGTAGAAATCGCAGCTCACGCAAAAAAAAGAAGGTATTGATGCCTTCTCCACCTCCGTGAGAACTAAATATAATGTAGGTCTTCCGATGGGGCGTGTACTGAAGAGCTCGCGTTGACAGAATAAGGGCACTTTGACTCAGCCGGATTAGACTGGTTCCCGGTCTTTTAAAAGCAGCCATACATCTTCACCACTTCAGGGCGGGCTGTGAGCTCGTCTTCAGCCGGGGAGGTGGGAATTTAATAAATGTGGATGAAGCAGTGGGCTCCTGACAAGACACATTCATAAATGGGGGGGGGGGGGGGGGGGGCTCTTGAGCCTTCATTTAAATGTAGGTCATAATTAAAGCCCTCATCCGACACCTGCAGACAGGAAACCATCAGTGAGAACCGTTTCTGTGTTTCTGCTCGGACATTTTATTGTGTTATATATATTTTGCATTTTTGTATACACTATTAATATTTGTATGTTGACTATGTAACCTTATTGGCTGCTGCTACCAACAAAGTTCCTCCTCCATTTATCCATCTATCCATCCATCCATCTATCCATCCACTCATCTATTATCCATCCATCCATCTATCCATCCATCTATCATCTATCCATCCATATCCATCCATCCATCTATCCATCCATATCCATCCATCCATCTATCCATCCATCCATTTATCTATCCATCCATCCATCTATTATCCATCCACCCATCCATCTATCCATCTATTATCCATCCACCCATCCATCTATTATCCATCCATCCATCTCTCCATCCATCCATTCATTTATCTATCCATCCATCCATCTATTATCCATCCACCCATCCATCTATCCATCTATTATCCATCCACCCATCTATCCATCCATCCATCTATCCATCTATTATCCATCTATCTATCCATATATCTATCCATCCATCCATCCATATATCTATCCATCTATTATCCATCCATCCATCCATCTATTATCCATCTATCTATCCATATATCTATCCATCCATCCATCCATCCATCTATCTATCCATCTATTATCCATCCATCTATATATCTATATATCCATCTATCTATCCATTCATCCATATATCCATCCATCCATCCATCCATCAATCTATACATCTCTCCATCTATCCATCCATCCATCTATCCATCCATCCATATATCTATCTATTATGCTTCAGGAGTTTACGTTGGTTGTCATGGGGATAAAGTATCTTTGAAGATATTTTTAGCAAGGTGGTAAAAAGAAAAAAGAAAGAAAGAAGCAACACAGACTAATCCAGAAGGTGACTCTTCAATCCTCTGTTCTAATCGGCAGCACAAGAAACAGATTCTCCGGCCTCCGCCTGAGCTGTCATCCAATCAGATGACCAGAAAAAGTCCATTAAATAAAAAACTGGTTTCAACGTTTCTCGTGTCCCGACCACTCAAAGCGCTTTAAAGCTGACGTCCTGTTTGTTGTGTCTTTTTTTGTAATGTAGTGTGTATTGCATTCCCACGTGACACACACACACTCACCTCCTTCAGGAGCTCTCTGCTCTGCGAGTAGTTGTCCTTGTCTGAGAATATTTCCGACAGCTCCTCGTATCTCTTCACCGCCTCCCTGCCGAGTGACCGGAGCATAAATCAGAGTTCACGTTTCAATACTCTTCAAGTCGTGTGAGGCAGTGAGGGGGATTTTTAGTTTGAGTCGAAATCCCGTAGCGAACGACCTGGAGACCGAGGCGTGAGAGAGAGAGAGCGAGAGAGAGAGAGAGAGACAGACAGAGAGAGAGACAGAGAGAGATGACTGAGGGGAAACTGAGGTAACAAAACTGCTGAAGTGGCTTTTTCCCTCTAGCTTTAGCCGATGGACTTTTACTTCTTCTTTTTAGGTTTAATGTCATCAGGTGTGTTATCGCTATCGAGAGAGAGAGGACCCCCCCCCGAAATGATGCAGAATGCGAGATTAGCCATGCACACACAAGAGATGCTCCCTCACTCCCACACTCCCTCATTCCCTCATTCCCTCACTCCCTCATTCCCTCACTCCCTAACTCCCTCACTCCCTCACTCCTTCATTCCCCTAACTCCCACACTCCCTCATTCCCTCACTCCCTAACTCCCTCCCACACTCCCTCACTCCCTCACTCCCTCATTCCCTCACTCCCTAACTCCCTCACACACTCCCTCACTCCCACACTCCCTCACTCCCTCCCTCACTCCCACACTCCCTCCCACACTCCCTCACTCCCTCACTCCCTCACTCCCATACTCCATCACTCCCTCACTCCCTCACTCCCACACTCCCTCCCTCACTCCCTCACTCCCACACTCCCTCCCTCACTCCCTCACTCCCTCCCTCATTCCCTCACTCCCTCACTCCCATACTCCATCACTCCCTCACTCTCTCACTCCCATACTCCCTCACTCCCTCACTCCTGGATCATCAGGTGGTGATTATGTACGGGGTGACATAATAATGTCATTATTCGAGATACTTTATTTTATTTTTTTAAGAGAATGACGAGTCATTGTGTCTCAGTTTCAAGCCGCTATAATAACGTGAGCGGCCGAAAAAGTGAGGACTCAACTCATTGGTCCCCAGCTGGGGTCAATTAAAGTGACATGACGAGGACACGCCCCTATTTCACACCTGAGTCACGAGACTGATTTGCACAATGTGTACAACTGCATCGTCGTTTATGATCATATTGTCCCGACTTCTTTCTCTATGCGGGTTGACCTGACCGAACGGCAAACTATGAACTCCGTGGAAAGCGTCCTCTGTGTGTGTGTGTGTGTGTGTGAGGCGATGCTCGGCGAGTGTGTGTTGAGCAGACCTGTCGGTGTCCTGCCACGTCTTCCTCAGCCGGTGGATGGGGTTACTCTGCAGGGCAGACACGATGGCATAGAGAGAGGAGAAGTTCTTCCTGGCACGGCACTCCTGATGAAAGCACACACACGGATGACTACACACATTTTGCATGCGCACGCACGCACACACACACACACACAAACACACACACAGTCGCTCACGCGGTAACTGAGAACACCTGTGGGTCTGGCTGGTATTGAGTTACAAGAGTCGGCCGGAGCTCGCTGAATAATGCATGCTGCTAAAGAGGCCGGTCCCAAAAGAAGCCCGGGGTGGTCTCAGGATGGCACTTTGGCAGCAACACCACCGATACCTCGCTTTGCCAAAGAGAATGAATGTGTGTGTGTGTGTGTAAGCAGGTGCTGTGTGCTCTTCAATAACTGCACAATAACCCTGACGCTGTAACAGTTAATCCACATTTCTCTTGTATAAGAGCGACACTTCTAAGCTTTACTGTTCGCCTCGAGGTCGTACATCATCTTTGTCGACTCAGCACATTTCCTCTCCATATCCTCTTCCATTTCCTCTCCATTTATTCTTCCATTTCCTCTTTCATTTCCTCTTCCATTTCCCCTCCCATTTCCTCTCCCATTTCCTCTCCCCTTTCCCAAAGGTGTACTGGAACTCGTGGGTCTACTTTTGAGTGTAAAGAAACCATGCAGATTCTTAATAGTCTGTTTCTATTTCCTGCCAGCAGCGGTCGCTCTACCAGCCGCTCTCCTCCAACAGCCGGAGCACTATCTAGAGATCCTCTGCCGCCGCCCAGGAATAAAGCTCCGTTCAGCGCCCTCGTTCCCGTGTTGTGCTCTCGGCTATCGATTCAAGCCGACTGGGAGTTTGTGATGGTGTGTGTGTGAAGTCAGAGCTGAGAATAGGATTATGTTTTGGGGGATTAACGAGGGTTTATTGTAGGAAAATGCACGGTTGGGGATTTTTTTTCTCCATCTTGAATCCCCCGACTGACACGCTGTGAACATGTTTCCTTTTAGGATGAGCAACATGTTCTTTCTTTTTTCATTATAAGACAAAAGACAATACATAGACATAACACCTAGAGGACGACGAAACAGTGGACACAACGTCATAAAGTATTGAGAAAAATAAAAAATAAATACAAAAATAAAAATAAAAATGCATGTGTACATGTGTGTGTGTGTGTGTGTGTGCATGTGTGTGAGCTTTTTAAAATTATTTAAAATAATTTTTTATTTAAAGAAACAAAATACATTGACGATGGCAGATGTATGAGTGTATGCACGTACGTGGAATTGAATTGGTTTCCAGAAAAGGTCAAATAAAAAAATTAATTAAAATAAATGAAATAAAATGCATGTGTACATGTGTGTGTGTGTGTGTGTGTGCATGTGTGTGAGCTTTTTGAAATTATTTGAAATTATTTAATTTTTTATTTAAAGAAATAAAATACATTGATGATGGCAGATGTATATGTATGAGCGTATGCACGTACGTGGAATTGAATTGGTTTCCAGAAAAGGGGAATAAAAAAAATCAAATGAATTAAGATGAATGAACTAATCAATAAGTTGAGTGGTGTCATGTTTGTAAAAATATAGTGACTGATGACCAGATGTAGTGTTCTGTTGTGTTGTAAATGATAGATGAGGTGAGTTTTTCCATTGAAATATATTCTGACATTACATTTTTCCCGTGTGTGATGTGTGTGTTATTCCTTGATTTCCAGTTCGTGAGTATCGCAACATATTCTTTCTGATTCCAGCCCGTCCCTCGACCCGTGCGCACTGACCTCGGCCACGCTGATCCACTTCTCCAGCAGCCGGGCTCGCTGCTGGCTGCGCAGGTTGGTGGACCAGAGGCAGGACGCCAACACCGCGTTGGCCAGCTTGTTGAACTGGTGTATGGTGGCCCGGACGGACCAGCAGACGCCCTCCCTCCCTTTCTTGTCCCTCTGAGACCACAGCGAGCCGAGGCAGTGGTACGGGACCAGGCGCACGAACAGCTCCTGGCGAGGGACGGCAAACGGATTCCATGAATGACACGACTCATCGAATCATCGAAGCGTCTGATGGAGTTTGAGTTTCTGAGGGGGGGAGGGGCAGCTTTCACAGCCTCTGACTGTCTGCTGGGTGTCACCTTGACTTGACCTCTGGGCCGTGTCCTAGTGGGAAATGCATCACGCAATACGGACAAAGTGCGAGCGTCGGACGATGTTCTGCATCTAAACTTCAAAGTCGAAGCCGGGACACAGCTGACAGTCGCATGCAGAAATCTCTCAAAAGGACGAGATCTTTCAGCATCATCGGTCAATACTTTTGCCTCACGCCAACCTTTAAAAACCTGTTGGCGGACTCACGGTCTCTATTCTGGTGAGCTGCTCGGCGATGATGGCGGCGGGGAATCCAAGAACGTTGGTGGCTTCAAACATGGAGGCGTCCGGAGGAGGGCTGGGGAAACCGGTCCGATCTGCAAAGGGGGGGGGGGGGGGACACGTTCACTGAAACTGGGGGTGCGTGATAAAAGAAACACCTCTGTATGTTTGCTGCTCCTGATCCTTCGTGTCCAGTGTGGGAACCAATTTTGGTTTTTTTTCCGGAGAATCGTGTATTTTTCTCTAAAGATAACAGCTGTGTTATCTCAGGAAAAAAAACCCACAGGGCAACTGGATAGATATCTCATTTTAATAAGAAAATGACTTTCACGGCTGTTCAAAAGTTTGGAGAATTTGATGTTTTCCATAAAAACTCACATTTTATTTATCAAATTAATTACAAAATGAATATAAAATCTAGTCAAGACATTGAGGTTATAAATAATGATTTGTATAGTAAATATGAATGTAGTTCTTCTAGTGGCTCAAAGGAAGGCCAGTTTTATAGCTTCTCTCACCAGCATAACTGTTTTCAGCTGTGCTCACATAAAAAGGGTTTTCAAGTGTTTTCTACCCCTCCGTTAGTCTTCTAAGGCGATAACACAACGTACCATTAGAACACTGGAGATGGGCCTCTACACACCTCTGGAGAGAATTCATTAAACACCAGAGAATAGTCATTTACATATTAACTATGTAGAGAGAGTATTTATGATTCATTTAATATTATCTTCATTGATAAAAACAGCTTTACTTTGAACAATAAGGTTATTTTGGTTATGTTGAGATACGGAGATAATCCACTCACAGCCTCCAGATTACAGGATTAAGAGAAAAGATGCACGGAGATCAATGCTAACGTGAGCAACAAGCTAACGGCGTAATGTTCATGCATGTTCAACATTTTTCTATCATCGATGTCGTCTCTGGCTTTTGATAGCCGAGTAGCTGGAGCGTCCAGTGAACTGTTCTCTTAGCCTTCAATAATATAATAATATATTAATAATAACAACCATGAAGCCACAACCACCCGATGTTATCTCGTCTTTGTCTTCCCGGCCTGGTTCTCTGCTGAGGTAACGGCCGTATCTCGACGTTTAAAACCTCCTCATCTGCCGTCATTTAAAAGAAAGCACGGACCTTTCCGGGCGTCGGGGAGCAGGGCTTTCTCGCTGAGCTCCTCGGCGATGTGGAGGAGGCGAGCGCGGAGGTCCACCGCGGACAGGGAGTCCTTGGGGAGCAGGGGGACCAGGCGCAGCAGGTGTGAGGGCCCCTCCAAACACTTGAAGTCCTCGGGATACTCGGAGAGCCAGTTGCTGAACACCGAACACACCGCTCTGCAGGGACAGAGACCAAATTCATTATGTCCAGGGATTTGGGGGGGGGGGGGGGGTGACGCCGACCTCTACGGGTCACATCGTCAGACACACGGTAAACTTTTTTTTTTCTTTTGTCCCGCCCCGACCTCCAGAAGGATCAGAGCACAAAGACGACAATAAAAGGTTAAATCCGGCCATCAGGAAAATACAAGAAACACTTTTAAAAATCAATCAAAAAATATGTTTTTTTCCCGGTTTTAAGCCCCACGGGATGGTGCAGGTCGCAGGAAGCAGATGAACCAGCGGTTGCAGATCGGAATTTATTACCTTCGCATTGAAAATGCTGGAAGGTTATGTTTTGATCGCCGTGTATTTATTTATTTATTTGTATGCGTGTTATTCGCAAAACTCAAAAAGTATTGAACCGAATCGCATGAAATTTGGTGGGATGATTCTTTATTATCCGGGGACCAGTTGATTAGATTTTGGGATCGATCGGGTCAAAGGTCAAAGGTCATGAACAGGTCAAAATCTTTCGCAGAACTCAAAAAGTATTGAACCGAATCGCATGAAATTTGGTGGGATGATTGTTTATTATCCGGGGACCAGTTGATTAGATTTTGGGATTGATCGGGTCAAAGGTCAAAGGTCATGAACAGGTCAAAATCTTTCGCAGAACTCAAAAAGTATTGAACCGAAGCGCATGAAATTTGGTGGGATGATTGTTTATTATCCGGGGACCAGTTGATTAGATTTTGGGATCGATCGGGTCAAAGGTCAAGGTCAAAGGTCATGAACAGGTCAAATCTTCTTGAATCACATGGAATTTGGTGGGATGATTGGTTATTATCCGGGGACCATTTGATTAGATTTTGGGATCAATCGGGTCAAAGGTCAAGGTCATGGAAAGGTCACAATCTTTTTTTTACCATAGCACGATACATTTTTGTCCAATTGGCATGCAACTAATGCCAAAATGTTCATAATTTAATGCCCAATCTTGTGATATGCGAAGGTATGCGCTCTACCGAGTACCCGTTCTAGTTTCATTTTGTTTTGATATGACACGATGCGCCGTAGCTGGTATATGCTAGGCTTAAGTCATTCATGTCAGTAACAGGGCCCCAATAGTCCTACTCAGGGATGGATTACCGAACGAGCCTACCGGCACCAGGGGCCCATGAGCTCAGGGGCCCCATGAGCTCAGGGGGCCCCTAAGCCAGAGCCTCTGCGTGAAGTCGCTATTATTACCTTCACATTGAAAATGCCGGAAGGTTATGTTTTGATCGCCGTGTATTTATTTATTTGTATGCGTGTTATTCACAAAACTCAAAAAGTATTGTACCGAATCGCATGCAATTTGGTGGGATGATTGTTTATTATCCGGGGACCAGTTGATGAGATTTTGGGATCGATCGGGTCAAAGGTCAAGGTCATGGAAAGGTCACAATCTTTTTTTTACCATAGCACGATACATTTTTGTCCAATTGGCATGCAACTAATGCCAAAATGTTCATAATTTAATGCCCAATCTTGTGATATGCGAAGGTATGCGCTCTACCGAGTACCCGTTCTAGTTAACTTTGTATTGATATGACACGATGCGCCGTAGCTGGTATATGCTAGGCTTAAGTCATTCATGTCAGTAACAGGGCCCCAATAGTCCTACTCAGGGATGGATTACCGAACGAGCCTACCGGCACCAGGGGCCCATGAGCTCAGGGGCCCCATGAGCTCAGGGGGCCCCTAAGCCAGAGCCTCTGCGTGAAGTCGCTATTATTACCTTCACATTGAAAATGCCGGAAGGTTATGTTTTGATCGCCGTGTATTTATTTATTTGTATGCGTGTTATTCACAAAACTCAAAAAGTATTGTACCGAATCGCATGCAATTTGGTGGGATGATTGTTTATTATCCGGGGACCAGTTGATGAGATTTTGGGATCGATCGGGTCAAAGGTCAAGGTCAAAGGTCATGAACAGGTCAAAATCTTTCGCAGAACTCAAAAAGTATTGAACCGAATCGCATGAAATTTGGTGGGATGATTGTTTATTATCCGGGGACCAGTTGATTAGATTTTGGGATCGATCGGGTCAAAGGTCAAAGGTCATGAACAGGTCAAAATCTTTCGCAGAACTCAAAAAGTATTGAACCGAATCGCATGAAATTTGGTGGGATGATTGTTTATTATCCGGGGACCAGTTGACTAGATTTTGGGATCGATCAGGTCAAAGGTCAAGGTCAAAGGTCATGAACAGGTCAAAATGTTCTTGAATCGCATGAAATTTGGTGGGATGATTGGTTATTATCCGGGGACCATTTGATTAGATTTTGGGATCAATCGGGTCAAAGGTCAAGGTCATGGAAAGGTCAAACTCTTTTTTTACCATAGCACGATACATTTTTGTCCAATTGGCATGCAACTAATGCCAAAATGTTCATAATTCAATGCCCAATCTTGTGATATGCGAAGGTATGCACTCTACCGAGTGCCCGTTCTAGTTACCTTCGCATTGAAAATGCCGGAAGGTTATGTTTTGATCGCCGTGTATTTATTTATTTATTTGTATGCGTGTTATTCGCAAAACTCAAAAAGTATTGAACCGAATCGCATGAAATTTGGTGGGATGATTGTTTATTATCCGGGGACCAGTTGATTAGATTTTGGGATCGATCGAGTCAAAGGTCAAAGGTCATGAACAGGTCAAAATCTTTCGCAGAACTCAAAAAGTATTGAACCGAATCGCATGAAATTTGGTGGGATGATTGTTTATTATCCGGGACCAGTTGATTAGATTTTGGGATCGATCGGGTCAAAGGTCAAAGGTCATGAACAGGTCAAAATCTTTCGCAGAACTCAAAAAGTATTGAACCGAATCGCATGAAATTTGGTGGGATGATTGTTTATTATCCGGGGACCAGTTGATTAGATTTTGGGATCGATCGGGTCAAAGGTCAAAGGTCATGAACAGGTCAAAATCTTTCGCAGAACTAAAAAAGTATTGAACCGAATCGCATGAAATTTGGTGGGATGATTGTTTATTATCCGGGGACCAGTTGACTAGATTTTGGGATCGATCGGGTCAAAGGTCAAGGTCAAAGGTCATGAACAGGTCAAAATGTTCTTGAATCGCATGCAATTTGGTGGGATGATTGGTTATTATCCGGGGACCATTTGATTAGATTTTGGGATCAATCGGGTCAAAGGTCAAGGTCATGGAAAGGTCAAACTCTTTTTTTACCATAGCACGATACATTTTTGTCCAATTGGCATGCAACTAATGCCAAAATGTTCATAATTCAATGCCCAATCTTGTGATATGCGAAGGTATGCGCTCTACCGAGTGCCCATTCTAGTTGAATATATATTGATATTTTTTACAACACACCTACAAATTTGCTAGGTAACCTTCGTTCTCACAGAGTTTAGACATGAATATCAGGCGTCTGTGGGTCAGTGCAGGTCTGTCTTTCAATCAGGAGGTTGGCGGTTCAATCCCCGCCCTAGTCGATGTGTCCTTGAGCAAGACACTTAACCCTGAATTGCTCCCTGTGTCCACGGTGTGTGAATGTACATTGTTCAATAAACATTTACTTCATAATGAGAAAGTTTAAAAATACAAAATGAGCACTGCCTGATAATAATAACATTCCCCCAAGAACAAAAGCGAGAAACGAAACTTTATTTCAAAGATGTATTTATAGCACGCACACACACACACACACAACTACACACACACACGACCACACACACACAAACACACATAACCACACACACACACACACGCATGACCACACACACGCACACACAACCACACGCACATGCACACACACACTCATGCACAAGCACACAGATGCACACATACAGTATATACCTGCAAGTAAACGCAGACAAACATACACTCTTCACCCACACACACACACACACACGACCACACACACTTCCAGAGTCAGAGCATTCTCAAAACCTCACTTGTTGAACGATTGTCTCGTGTGGCTCCTCTCGCTGTCGCCGGGCGGATTCTCCAATCTGTTAGTGGGGAAGAAAAAAAAGAACACAAACCATAAATATCATTCGTCTTCAGACCCGTCGGCTGCGTCATGAATAACGCTCTTTGTGGTAAGTGTCCCCCCCCTGCGGTTTCAGGCGCACCGATGAAGCTCTCCTTTGAGGGAAACTTCTCAAACAGCTGTTTTCATCCAAACGCTCTATTACGCACTAACGACCTCATACGAGGAACAGAAAACGCCTTGGCGGGCTATTTTTTGCTGAGTTATGTTATTTTAAGCAGGCGCCCAAGGTGCTTTTAGAGTCTCTAAATTAAGTCACGCGATTAATCTCCAGACGGCGGTTTGAATGAGACTGATCTTGAGGACAAATTACAAAGTTTTAAAATGTCGAGTCGGCGTAAAGTAAATAGATCAACCGGTTCTGCGACTCCTATGTAAACCGTTTTTATCGGCGCAGAGCGGAACACCAAATGGACTTTATCTCCACTTCTACCACGTGGAGTAGTCCCGGACGTCTTTTTCTGGAAAACAATAAAAGCAGGAATTTCATCGTCCTGGATCAGAGATAGAAGCCCCGCCCCCAAAAAATATGTGGTAATCGCGATGTTTTAAGGACGGCATGGTGGAAAGTTACCAGGTACATTTACTCATTCTAAACTTGTCCTTTTGAGTATTTCCATGTTTTCCGTCTCCTCTATACTTCTTAAACAATGAAGTTCATACTTCACAAACTCCAGTACATGTGTGTGACAGTTAAAGTCAGAAGATTGTTTATCTTCTAGTTTGACTTACGACCCCTAGCGATACATCAGGGTCTGTACTTTACTTTTCATGATTCAGATGTTCATGAATTGTTTCATAGAAGCCCCTCCCCCCCCCCCCCCACCTGTCGGTGAGGATGTCCAGTACTCTGCCCGTGGAGGTGAAGGATCGATAGGTGGAGAGGAAGATGGTGATGAAGGAGGAGTCGCCCATAGAGAAGGAGTGGAGCAGGTGGAGCACCAGCTTCTCCTCCGTCCCCGCCTTCAGGCACTGGGAGCGAGAGACCACCGACTGGGGAACAAAGGACGCCCGCGTTACCGCCTCCGACCCTCGGGTGGCGTATCCGGTCGGCGCCACATGACTCACTGTGAGGCTGCCGGGGGCGCCGTGGTGCTGCTTGACCACCACCGTGTAGATCACCCCGTCGTCCTGCTCCTCCACCACAGTGGACTGAGCGGAGGAGAAGAAACAGACGGATTAGCGGCCTTCAAATGGTCGGCGGGAGAATCCGAATGAACTTTGAATTCTTGAAAAAATAAAAAATAAATAAAAAATGTCGCATGCATGTTGAATTTAACGTCCTTTTACACGTCTTGCACACAATAGACGGTCCTATTAAAAATAACAGAGATATTATCCACTATAAAAAATCAAGCTGCTCGTCTCCCCCACGCTTCATGGAGGTCTAGCGATCCCGTTTCAGCCTGGGGGGGGGGGGGGGGGGGTTGGACTCTATTCTACACGTGTACTCGCTCACACAGGCACACCATGCCCTCCGTGTCACAGTGTGCGGCAGCAGCAGCGCTCTGGCCTTACCAGATCCAGAGGACAGTACCAGGTGGTCTTCATCGGCGAGGGCTCTGCCTGAAGAGGAGAACCGAACAGAACAGACGCTTAACCCCTGATCGGCGGATTAGAAGAAGAAGAAGAAGAAGAAGAAAAGGGGGAGGTGGGGGGGGGGGGGGGGTGGTGTACCGAGCGTGCGGGAATCGACAGTGAAGCAACACATCCGTATTTCGCAACACGAGTATTTCGGGCCTCTGGCGAGCCGCTAAGCGTTGACCCCACCTTGAGCCAGACGATGGTTCAAGGTTCGGTGAGGCGGGAAACAACAGAAATATTGTTATTTTCACGAGAAAAAGTGAAACATTTAGATAATGTCGTGTTTCTATCGATCAATCAGACTCTATTTGGTGTTGCACTTCTCCACATCCACACACGGACGACAAACTGCTTCGTAAATTCGAAAACAATCGATAATAACGACAAATAAATGACATTAAAAGCCAGATTAAAGAGGTGAATATTTAGAAAGATGAATAAATAACCAACAGGCATTCTGGCATGCAGCTCTCCAGAAAACACGTGCAGCTCTAATTATTATTAATGATGAAAAGAATAAAAGGGACAGTGCACATCATTGAAGGGACAGTGCAAATGTTTAAAGGGACAGTGCAACTCATTAAAAGGGACAGTGCACATCATTAAAGGGACAGTGCACATCCTTAAAAGGACAGTGCACATCATTAAAGGGACAGTGCACATGTTTAAAGGGACAGTGCAACTCATTAAAAGGGACAGTGCACATCATTAAAGGGACAGTGCACATCCTTAAAAGGACAGTGCACATCATTGAAGGGACAGTGCACATGTTTAAAGAGACAGTGCAACTCATTAAAGGGACAGTGCAACTCATTAAAGGGACAGTGCACATCATTAAATGGACTGTGCACATGTTTAAAGAGACAGTGCACATCATTAAATGGACAGTGCACATCATTAAAGGGACAGTGCACATCATTAAAGGGACAGTGCACATCTTTAAATGGACAGTGCACATCATTAAAGGGACAGTGCACATCATTAAAGGGGCAGCGCACATTAATAAAACCATTTCTGCAAAGTTATTAGCCAAGAGGCAATTTTTTATCTTTAGTCCCGAGAAGCAGATGTCATAAAACAAACCTAAAAACATAAGATTACATATAAAATGTTTGTTTTAGGGCTCTGAATGCACAATATGCAACAGATATTCATAATTTGAATGAAATAAGTCTCACAAATATAATTTTAACCCAATTTCCCTCACATTAAAAATGATAACTAACATCATATTTAGCGTTAATTAGATACATAATAGGTTTTTTCTAGTCCTTGCTTGTAACAAAGCCAGATGACACAAGCAGGAGGAACGAATGGATGCTCATTAACACTCGAAGTGCAATCACCGAAGGAGAGTTAGTCTCGGCAGCGTTGGTCGCTCGACATATTGTCTGGATCCCGTAGACCAAATCATATCGCAGACAGCAGATGACTCACGGCTCTTTAATAGTAAGAAGAAGAAGAAGAAGAAGAAGAAGAAGAAGAAGAGTGCAGTAGACGTTTATAGATAAGACTGCTTCAGGCACTCGTGTTTAAAGCCTTTAAAGCCTTTAAAGCTCGTAAATATAATTACTCAAGTAACACTGGAGTTAAAAAGAGTTTTAAACTACTTTCCATTATACAATTTGATATTTATACTTTAAAACTTTTTTATACTTATACTTTACAGACTAAGATTTTTCTTCAAAAATAATCACACGATAGGCTCAAACTACTTTCGATAAATTTCCTCGACCCTCACGGCTATAGTAACCTCTTACAAAGTGTGTGAGTTGAGGCCTGTTGTCGTGTCTCCTGGTTGTTTCCAGCTCTCAAATATATATTTTTCCATTTAAATAACCGTTTTAGACCCCGAGAGGTCAAATTATGCCAAAGCGCTGAAGAAATTATAATAATTAGTGGAGCAGGATTGTGTTTTTACT
>NC_079409.1:5292236-5352236 GCF_029220125.1 Pseudoliparis swirei
CAACTGCATTTTAAATATGATGTACGGGTTTCAGGCCTGATTTTCACCTCAATCGATAGAACTCGTGCCGAACGCGCGTTAGTTTCTTTCACCTCCCAGCGTCGTCGTTCACTTCCAGCCTTCTGACTCCACACGTCCACGTTTCCATCAAGTGGGCCGTATTGGATTCCACTCGACGGAGCGTCCTTGGAGACGGTTCCTTGATACCGGATAGTGTTTATAGACGGAGCAGGTGTACGCCGCATCGACCGGCCGGAACGCAGCGTGAATTATTTACCGCGAGCACTGAGGAAGTCCGCTCGGAGAGAGAGAGAGAGAGTCGGACATCCTTTGTTTCTTGTAAAGTAAAACCGAGGGTAATGTGTGGTTGGGTCAATGGAGTTGGTCGGTAGGTCATCGTGACTCAGGAAAGAAAATGGTATTACTGTTTTATCGCCTGACGATTCGTGCAAGAGATAACTTCCCCTGTACATCCTGGAGAGGGATCCTCCTCTCTTGCTCTCCTGAAGGTTTCTAACCCTTTTTTCCCTGTGAAAGGGTTTTTTCTGTTTTATTTGTGAGCTTTTCCTGATCCGATGTGAGGTCAAAGGTCAGGGATGTAAAGTGTGTGTACAGATTGTAAAGCCCTCTGAGGATAATTCGTAATTTGTGATCTTGGGCTTTATAAAATAAACTGAATTGAACGGATGATTAATCCTGAACTCATGTGTCAGAAGACGAGACTTCTGCTGCTCCTCAAAACAGCTCCCCTGTGCGTGGAGCTCAACCCTGTGAAGAGCTTCCGATAAGGCTCAGCAAACCTCGCTATCAAGTCACTAAACATTAACAGAGGGTGAAAGGTCGTGGGAACTTCTCGTGGACCGTGAACCTTTTAAAACTTCCTCAGCTTCAGTTCAACCCAAGTACCCGTGTTACGGATGTTATCGCCGAGTCGAAGCATGTCGGCGGCGAACCGCAGACGAGTTGAGAAGTAAAAAGAAGAAAAGCGACTCATTGAAACAAAACTCAGGCTCAGTCGGATTGATTTCCGTGGACGAAATGACCAAGAACCTCCGAGGGTCTTCCACATACTTTGGGCCCCGACACAGAAAAAAGAAAGGTGCCACTTGAAATCGAAAATGGTTCTTCAGAGTGATGCCGTTTGAAGAACCATTTTTGGTTCCACAGAGAACCTTTCAAACCAGGGTTCTTTAAAGAACCATTTCCTTAAAGAGTTCTTTAAATAACCTATGAAGGTGCCTGAAAGAACCTCCACAAATGGTTCTTTAAGGCACCATTTCTGGTTCCACAAAGAACCCTTCAAACCAGGGTTCTTTAGAGAACCATTTCCTTAAATAGTTCTTCAAAGTACCTATAAAGGTGTCTCAAAGAACCTTTCAAACTAGGGTTCTTTAAAGAACCATTTCCTTAAAGAGTTCTTCAAGAACCCATAAAGGTGTCTCAAAGAACCTCCACAAATCCTTATTTAAGGCACCATTTCTGGTTCCACAAAGAACCTTTCAAACCAGGGTTCTTTAAAGAACCTTTCCTTATTGTTCTGTGTGCCGCACACTTACATAGCGAGTACCAAGTGTTTTTACTTAGACAATTAAATGTCAGAACACAATCGTAAATACTACATGGTGTCAGAAGTGGGATTTGAACCTACGCCTCAAATTGGAGCACTAAACCAAGACACACACACACACACACACACACACACACACACCATCTTCATCTCTTTCTGTCTGTCCCAGACTGACTTCATTCCCTCAGGGTTTTTCTTCTCCTGGAAACCAGCCGATCGCCTCTGCTGTTTATTTAAAACACGTGTAGCCGAGCTCAGGGTTCACGCGGGGACGCGCTAGCTGACAGCTGTTAGCGCGCCGAGGCAAATAAAGGATCCTCCCGATGCCCTCGCCAAGTCTTCATCACTCTCTGCATTCGCGGATCTGTAGGAAAACACTCACCTGTGAAGTTTCCGATTCGCCGCCGCCGCCGCTCCCCCTCCGTGATCGGTGGCTCGGGCTGTCGGGCTGCAAGGGCCGGTAGCCAATGAGAGGCACGTCGCTCGACTCCACCCCCGGCAGGTCGTAGCCACCGGTTCGCATGTGCATGTTACGGGGGAGCATGGTGCCGGCTGCCACGGACAGGGAGGACAAGAGAAGAAGAGTTTCAGGGAACGAGTGACAGCATGTTCGTTAGGGTCCAGCAGGGAGAGTTTATTTACGTATCGCACTCATTACCTGTCGATATTACATCACAGCTAATCGTATATTCATTGTTCGAAGGCTATTCATCTCTTCCATTCAAACCCTTTGTTTGTTTAACATCTCGCCTTCAGGGATAGGTCCTCTTAAACCAACAGGCAGCTACCAGATGAACACTGGAACCGGTTTTACTTGCAGTCTCTGTGACACTGAAAGATTTCCTCCCAGCGGCAGAAACCCTCGATTCTCCTTCTGCGTCGCGCTCAGAAACGTTCCTGAAGCCGAACGCTCAACGTCTGAAGAGCCTCAGGGGGAGACCTCTGAACCACACGACACACTTCTGGTCTACACACCCTTGTGTACTTCTGGTCTACACACCCTTGTGTACTTCTGGTCTACACACCCTTGTGTACTTGTGGTCCATGTACTCTTGTGTACTTGTGGTCCACGTACTCTTGTGTACTTCTGGTCTACACACCCTTGTGTACTTCTGGTCTACACACTCTTGTGTACTTGTGGTCCACATACTCTTGTGGACTTCTGGTCCACATACTCTTGTGTACTTCTGGTCTACACACTCTTGTTTACTTGTGGTCCACATACTCTTGTGTACTTCTGGTCCACATACTCTTGTGGACTTCTGGTCCACATACTCTTGTGGACTTCTGGTCCACATACTCTTGTGTACTTCTGGTCTACACACTCTTGTTTACTTGTGGTCCACATACTCTTGTGGACTTCTGGTCCACATACTCTTGTGTACTTGTGGTCCACGTACTCTTGTGTACTTCTGGTCTACACACTCTTGTTTACTTGTGGTCCACATACTCTTGTGGACTTCTGGTCCACATACTCTTGTGTACTTCTGGTCTACACACTCTTGTTTACTTGTGGTCCACATACTCTTGTGTACTTCTGGTCTACACACTCTTGTTTACTTCTGGTCCACATACTCTTGTGTACTTGTGGTCCATGTACTCTTGTGTACTTCTGGTCTACACACTTTTGTTTACTTGTGGTCCACATACTCTTGTGTACTTCTGGTCTACACACTCTTGTGGACTTCTGGTCCACATACTCTTGTGTACTTCTGGTCTACACACTCTTGTTTACTTGTGGTCCACATAGTCTTGTGGACTTCTGGTCCACATACTCTTGTGTACTTCTGGTCTACACACTCTTGTTTACTTGTGGTCCACATACTCTTGTGGACTTCTGGTCCACATACTCTTGTGTACTTCTGGTCTACACACTCTTGTTTACTTGTGGTCCACATACTCTTGTGGACTTCTGGTCCACATACTCTTGTGGACTTCTGGTCCACATACTCTTGTGTACTTCTGGTCTACACACTCTTGTTTACTTGTGGTCCACATACTCTTGTGTACTTGTGGTCCACGTACTCTTGTGTACTTCTGGTCTACACACCCTTGTGTACTTCTGGTCTACACACTCTTGTGTACTTGTGGTCCACATACTCTTGTGGACTTCTGGTCCACATACTCTTGTGTACTTGTGGTCTACACACTCTTGTTTACTTGTGGTCCACATACTCTTGTGTACTTCTGGTCCACATACTCTTGTGGACTTCTGGTCCACATACTCTTGTGGACTTCTGGTCCACACACTCTTGTGGACTTCTGGTCCACATACTCTTGTGTACTTCTGGTCTACACACTCTTGTTTACTTGTGGTCCACATACTCTTGTGGACTTCTGGTCCACATACTCTTGTGTACTTGTGGTCCACGTACTCTTGTGTACTTCTGGTCTACATACTCTTGTGGACTTCTGGTCCACATACTCTTGTGGACTTCTGGTCCACATACTCTTGTGGACTTCTGGTCCACATACTCTTGTGTACTTCTGGTCTACACACTCTTGTTTACTTGTGGTCCACATACTCTTGTGGACTTCTGGTCCACATACTCTTGTGTACTTCTGGTCTACACACTCTTGTTTACTTGTGGTCCACATACTCTTGTGGACTTCTGGTCCACATACTCTTGTGTACTTCTGGTCTACACACTCTTGTTTACTTCTGGTCCACATACTCTTGTGTACTTGTGGTCCACGTACTCTTGTGTACTTCTGGTCTACACACTCTTGTTTACTTCTGGTCCACATACTCTTGTGTACTTCTGGTCTACACACTCTTGTGGACTTCTGGTCCACATACTCTTGTGTACTTCTGGTCTACACACTCTTGTTTACTTGTGGTCCACATACTCTTGTGGACTTCTGGTCCACATACTCTTGTGTACTTCTGGTCTACACACTCTTGTTTACTTGTGGTCCACATACTCTGTGGACTTCTGGTCCACATACTCTTGTGTACTTCTGGTCTACACACTCTTGTTTACTTGTGGTCCACATACTCTTGTGGACTTCTGGTCCACATACTCTTGTGTACTTCTGGTCTACACACTCTTGTTTACTTGTGGTCCACATACTCTTGTGTACTTGTGGTCCACGTACTCTTGTGTACTTCTGGTCTACACACTCTTGTTTACTTGTGGTCCACATACTCTTGTGGACTTCTGGTCCACATACTCTTGTGGACTTCTGGTCCACATACTCTTGTGTACTTCTGGTCTACACACTCTTGTTTACTTGTGGTCCACATACTCTTGTGGACTTCTGGTCCACATACTCTTGTGTACTTGTGGTCCATGTACTCTTGTGTACTTGTGGTCCACGTACTCTTGTGTACTTGTGGTCCACATACTCTTGTGGACTTCTGGTCCACATACTCTTGTGTACTTCTGGTCTACACACTCTTGTTTACTTGTGGTCCACATACTCTTGTGGACTTCTGGTCCACATACTCTTGTGTACTTCTGGTCTACACACTCTTGTTTACTTGTGGTCCACATACTCTTGTGTACTTGTGGTCCACGTACTCTTGTGTACTTCTGGTCTACACACCCTTGTGTACTTCTGGTCTACACACTCTTGTGTACTTGTGGTCCACATACTCTTGTGGACTCTGGTCCACATACTCTTGTGTACTTGTGGTCTACACACTCTTGTTTACTTGTGGTCCACATACTCTGTGTACTTCTGGTCCACATACTCTTGTGGACTTCTGGTCCACATACCTTGTGGACTTCTGGTCCACACCTTGTGGACTTCTGGTCCACATACTCTTGTGTACTTCTGGTCTACACACTCTTGTTTACTTGTGGTCCACATACTCTTGTGGACTTCTGGTCCACATACTCTTGTGTACTTGTGGTCCACGTACTCTTGTGTACTTCTGCTCTACATACCCTTGTGGAGTTCTGGCCCACATACTCTCGTCAGCTTCTGGGCCACATACTCTTGTGGACTTCTGGTCCACATACTCTTGTGTACTTCTGGTCTACACACTCTTGTTTACTTGTGGTCCACATACTCTTGTGGACTTCTGGTCCACATACTCTTGTGTACTTCTGGTCTACACACTTGTTTACTTGTGGTCCACATACTCTTGTGGACTTCTGGTCCACATACTCTTGTGTACTTCTGGTCTACACACTCTTGTTTACTTCTGGTCCACATACTCTTGTGTACTTGTGGTCCACGTACTCTTGTGTACTTCTGGTCTACACACTCTTGTTTACTTCTGGTCCACATACTCTTGTGTACTTCTGGTCTACACACTCTTGTGGACTTCTGGTCCACATACTCTTGTGTACTTCTGGTCTACACACTCTTGTTTACTTGTGGTCCACATACTCTTGTGGACTTCTGGTCCACATACTCTTGTGTACTTCTGGTCTACACACTCTTGTTTACTTGTGGTCCACATACTCTTGTGGACTTCTGGTCCACATACTCTTGTGTACTTCTGGTCTACACACCTTGTTTACTTGTGGTCCACATACTCTTGTGGTCACATACTCTTGTGGACTTCTGGTCCACATACTCTTGTGTACTTCTGGTCTACACACTCTTGTTTACTTGTGGTCCACATACTCTTGTGTACTTGTGGTCCACGTACTCTTGTGTACTTCTGGTCTACACACTCTTGTTTACTTGTGGTCCACATACTCTTGTGGACTTCTGGTCCACATACTCTTGTGGACTTCTGGTCCACATACTCTTGTGTACTTCTGGTCTACACACTCTTGTTTACTTGTGGTCCACATACTCTTGTGGACTTCTGGTCCACATACTCTTGTGTACTTCTGGTCTACACACTCTTGTTTACTTGTGGTCCACATACTCTTGTGGACTTCTGGTCCACATACTCTTGTGTACTTGTGGTCCATGTACTCTTGTGTACTTGTGGTCCACGTACTCTTGTGTACTTGTGGTCCACGTACTCTTGTGTACTTCTGGTCTACACACTCTTGTGTACTTCTGGTCTACATGCTCTTGTGTAATTCTGATCCACCTGCTCTTGTGTACTTCTGATCCACATGCTCTTGTGTACTTTTAGTCCACATACTCTTGTTTACTTCTGATTCACATACTTCTGATTCCACATACTCTTGTGTACTTGTGGTCCACGTACTCTTGTTTACTTCTGATTCACATACTTCTGATTCCACATACTCTTGTGGACTTCTGGTCCACATACTCTTGTGTACTTGTGGTCCATGTACTCTTGTTTACTTGTAGTCCACGTACTCTTGTGTACTTGTGGTCCACGTACTCTTGTGTACTTCTGGTCTACACACTCTTGTGTACTTCTGGTCCACATACTCTTGTGTACTTCTGGTCTACATACTCTTGTGTACTTCTGATCCACATGCTCTTGTGTACTTTTAGTCCACATACTCTTGTTGACTTCTGATTCACATACTTCTGATTCCACATACTCTTGTGTACTTGTGGTCCACGTACTCTTGTTTACTTCTGATACACATACTCTTGTGTACTTCTGGTCCACATACTCTTGTGTACTTCTGGTCCACATACTCTTGTGTACTTGTGGTCCATGTACTCTTGTTTACTTGTGGTCCACGTACTCTTGTGTACTTGTGGTCCACGTACTCTTGTGTACTTTTGGTCTACATACTCTTGTGTACTTCTGGTCCACATACTCTTGTGTACTTGTGGTCCATGTACTCTTGTGTACTTTTGGTCTACATACTCTTGTGTACTTTTGGTCTACATACCCTTGTGTACTTGTTTTTAAAAAGGTCGTGGATGATTGAACTTGCACTTTCTTCACACCCCTGGACACACTTCTAAACTCCGATAAGTAAACAACGTGGACACACTGAACTTCTTCCGATCCCGTTCCAGACGAGTCGTGATCGACGTCGGTCCATCAGACAGTGAGACTTGGGCAACCTTTGAGTTGCAGGTCAGAGACATTTTCTAACTGAAAGCGACACACGTCTGTAAGTTTAAAGCAGCTCTGAGGAACATTTTGTGTCCCCAATCAGTTTTTTCCGACACGCTCGCTGCGGGTCAGGATTTACATCCCAAACCCCTCCTTCCATTTCCCCTTTTCCACGCTTTGGCATCTGGATTGCCGTGAAGATAAACGTCCAGTAGACACTGTGGCCCGGAGGAGAGGCGCAGTAGAGAGAGAGAGAGAGATGGGGATACAAGCGCTATGTAAATGAGACCCATGGATTCTCCCACTCCGATGTGCATTTGTTTTTATTTTACTTTTCTGCTGTTACGGCATCCTCCCCGTAAAGAGTCTGCTGCTGCTGACAGTTACCCCCTCCCTCCCCACCTCCTTCCTCACAGCTCTGCCTGAGACAGAGCAGGGGCTAAAAAAGAGCCTCGAGTGAGATATTAAAATGTGCCGACACACCCCGACTTTCCTCTGTGCTCTCGTCTTTTGGACTCCTGCAGCTCCGTAGCGCTTGGATACATCCCCTCGTTTACCATCCCTGTAGGTTTTTTTTGTTGTAATTTGGCTTATTATGAAATAACAGATACACTAAGGGTTCTTAGAGAAAGAAACCCCAGTGTGTAGTCGGCACGAGAGAAGGAAAAATAACACATGCAGGCCTGCAGGGGAAAACCATGTTACACACACACAGTGCAGTTTATGCTCTCGCCAACGGCCACGCAGAGGTCTGAATGCCTGCTATTCACTGGCTCAGACCGAAGCAGACATATGACAGCGTGTACACACACACACACACACACACACACACACACACAGTACGGTTGTAACTAGGTTACAGTCAAGTCACACCCCATAATGCAAATTTTTTTTCCAGCTTAATAAATGCTGCCATAGGGTGGTGCTAAAGTTATGCAACGTCCCAACGACGAGGATGATGATGATGATGATGATGATGAAGATAATAGAGGCTGACAGCCAGAGAGGGCTGGAGAAGTTTGTTGTGCGCGATGGCACTCCCGATCAAAACACCCGAGAGTGACAAGTGGTGACACTTGCTTCTTTCTACATGAGTCACTCAGGGACATGAAGACCGAGGAAATGTAAAAAAAAAGAAAAAGAAAAAAAGGAAGAGGCGATACAAAAAAGAAGAGCCAGATAAGAGGAAGAGAAACGAGGTGACGCTCTGTGGTAATTCAACTTACTTCTGATGGCCAAGTGTCCTCCGCGAGATGAGGGTTATCCAACTGTGGGCGGCCGGCTTCGGGCTGCATCGGGTGACCGCCGGCTGCGGCTGGATCAGCCGAGGAGAGACGCGCCCATCTGGACCAGCGACACCCGCAACTACCACCAGAGAGTCTCTCTCTCTCTCTCCCTCCCTCTCTCTCTCTCTCTCTCTCTCTCTCTCCCTCCCTCCCTTTCTATCCGGTGTCCCCGCGCCGCTCGTGTGACCAGCCTTCAGCAGCTGATAGCGCACTTTGGCCAAGCTGCAAACTCCCTCCCTCCCCCTCCTCCTCTTCCTCCTCTTCCTCCTCTCTCTCCTCTCTCTCTCCCCCCCCCCCTCCCTCTCTCTCCCTCTGACGTCGCAGTTCCTGTGTGTTGTGCTCTCGGCTCTGAGGCAACAGCACCGTCCCTCTCCGGCTCCAGCGCGACGCTCCTCCGGGGTAATGTGACTTCAGGGACGGAAGAGGGAGACATCCGCAGCCCGGGGACGCGCAAGACAGTACGCGCGCTTTTCTATTTGTATTCATTCATTAGAATTTTGAAAACATTTTTTATATATTATATATTTTTTATTTTTTTATTCAAATGTTTTTTAAATTTATTATTAAAAAGAAAAATAATAATAATTTAAATAAAAATTGTTATACTTTTATTTGTATTCATTTATTTATTATTTGTATTTACTTATTTTTTATATAGTTTTTGTTTCCAAGTGACAGTCCTTAAAAATCTGTCACCTCTTGACCTCAGCTAACCGATTCTGAAATGACAAAAATAATTATACATCCACGAACCCAGAAATTAACTTCATAACTATATTTTAAAGGGGCCACATTTCTGAATACAGAGTAGCATGTGAAATATGCACATCATATACAATACAATGAGAAAAGTCACACCATCTCTACCATATGACTGAAAAGATAACGGCAGAAGCATAATGCTTATATAATCTTGTCCTAAAGTGTGATACATTAAGTAACTTCAAGATAGAACTCCTACAATAGAGATACTACTGTTTGAAATCTTTTTCCCTTTTTTACGATCAGCTTACAAACTCTCTCAAATCATATTTGCACTTGTGCATTGAAAACAACCTTTGTGCACAGTTGGCAACGACTTTGCGACATTCTTTTCATTCTTTTAAAAATCCCGACTCATTACATTTCACAAAAAGAGATTTATTTCCAACAATGTCTTTGTGTGCAAGTGAAAGTGTGGTAATCACCACCTTCTCTTTCTCTGTGAGCTGTAATCCGAGTTGCTGTGATTTCGTAAACGCCCTCTCATAACCAGTCTGACGTCATGGTTTCATGTCACATAGCTGTGCTTGGTTACCGTGTTGTGGTGCCATGCCCGAGGGTAAACAAAGCTATCCACCTCATGCTTACCGTGCAGCGTGGTGGGAAGAGGTAGCGCACCACACTGAATAATAAACAATAAACAAACAACGCCAGCGCGGTCGTTTGCACCGTTAGCTAGCCGCTCGTGCCATGTTGAGAGCCGTGTGGAGTCAATAAACTTGAGTTAACTTAAAGGAGCGGTGTATTGAGCGGGATTCATTAGCATTTAACCACCTGAAGCTAAGAATCAGAAAAGGCCATTTATATATCTACAGATGTATCACGATCATCGGTTACTATGCAGAATAGCCTTTATGCATTTAAAAAGATGATCATCATTAAATCACCCAACATTATCTAAAGAAAGGTGCACTTAGCTCCGCCTCTCCAGCAGTAACATGCAGCGTAAACAGTAAATACACCATTAACTCTGTATATTAATAGAACACAGGTGCATCATTATGCATACTGAGCCCTTTTATTTACTTGTAAGACACAGTTTAATGCAGGACTTTAACTTGTAATGGGTTTTTGTACATTGTGGTATTAATACCTTTACTAAGTATCTGAATACTTAACTTGACTCAATGTGGGTACCACCCACCCCGAAGAAATATCACCTCCCTCCGAGGCTCTAAAACTCTCAAGCTTTACAAGGATGTAAAACAAAGTGCAGTAGCCTATATGCGTTTCACCTGTGTGTGTGTGTGTGTGTGTGTATGTGTGTGTGTGTGTGTGTGCGCTCCTGAGTCTCATGACATCTCATGACACTGATCCGAACATGTTTAACTCTCCTAACGATCTTTGATTAACTCGCTGATGCTCTCTCTGCCATGTCAAAGGACTGGCTTGTTGTTGTTGTTGTTGTTGTCTACCTCAACTGTTGGGAAATTATGAGTGGGACAGACTGCAACCATAAGTTTAAGTTAAGTTAATCATGGACATTGTAGACATTTGGAACTGTGTTTCACTGATGAACAAAGAGAAACATGACCAGAATCAACACAAATACACAATGATTGATAACACACACACACACACAAACACACAGACATACACACACACACACACACACACAAACACATTTTAGAATGTATACAAATAACAAAAGCAGTAAAAGTGTGAGTAAAAGTGTAAAAATACTCTTAGAAGTAAAAGTTCCACATTCAAATTCATATTCAAAGTATATTTTTAGCATCATGTGCAGGGAAAGGTTATGATGCACGATGGCCCATTTCAGAATAAAAGGTGTGTAACTACTGCATTATTATTAGTGATGTCATGTGTTCAATACTTTATTTCCTGCTCTGTAGTTTTATTTACTGTCTTAACAATGTTAAGATGAAAATAAACTGGTTACTAATGTCAAATAAATGCAATGAAAACACAAATTAGTACAAATACTCGAATAAGTGTATTAATGTACTCAGTTATTCCACCTGCTCGTTTGTGTGCGTGTGTGTGCGTGTGTGTGTGTGTGTGTGTGCGTGTGTGTGTGTGTGTGTGTGTGTCATCACATCTGATGCCTTCAGTCTCAACTCAATGACCCTGAACGTCTCATCCGGCTCGAGTGCAGTCTCTTTCCTTTGCGTTTGCTCGCCACCTAGCGGCCACCGGCGGTACAGGCGCGCCCGACACCACCACCACCACTTGTTAATCTGCCAGAGGCCATTTTGAACCGCACGGCGGTTTGTTGCCTCACTGGCGTGAGTAATGTGTAAGACGTCAATAAACAAGAAAAGACACACAAATAAGCCAACACACCCCCCCGAGGCCCGGACACGCGCGCCTGTAGCCAACACGTGTTCTTCCAGAGCAACTTAACTGTGAGTATAACCCGCTGGAGCCTTAATTGAGCATTGTTACAGACACACACACATGTGTCATGTGGCAGTTTGTTTGTTTTTGAGGCAGTGAATGTGTGTTTTCTGGCATTTATTATAAATTCAACAATTGGTCATGTGTGGGTTATGACTGGATGTTGGGAGTATAGCGGTCTGCGGGGTCTGTGGGAGTGGGTATAACCAGTTCACGTGCTGCTTTTTGTGTATATTCTATTACACGTTAAATTAAATACCCGGATGTCCGTGTGAGTGGAGATGACCCTCTGGATGTCACATAATGTCCAATCGGCCCTATAATAAAGAAACACACCCCTTGCATTCCTTTAAGTTTAATATAAAACTGAGTCTTATCATTTAAATATTGATATACCGACAAGTTGAAGTGCACGCGCTGCTCGCTCGGGCAATTCAGTTTTAAAAAACTTCCCCTCCCCCCCACGGCTTTCCTACACTTGGCTGGTCCCTCTTGTTCGAGCACCAATTAATGAGGCGGCTAAACTCATTAATTGGCCACTTAATTGGCCTTCTGCGCGCGCTGCTTCCTCTGGCATTCCCCCCCCCCCTTCTTCTTCTTCTTGTTCTTTTTTTTTTTTAACGCACCGTCCCTCCCTCCCTCCGGCTGCCAGACATCACAATCCCACCTTGTCACAACGATTTAAGGGTCAGTCTCTCAGACTGGATGGAGGGAGGAGGAGAGGGGGGGCTCTCGCCGCGGACTCCCCCTCTCCGGACCCCCTCTCCATCGGTATCTCCCTCTCGGTGTTTTATGTCTGCGTCACAACAAGTCGGTGGAGAGCGAGAGAGAGAGAGAGAGAGAGGATGATGGCGTCTCTGGCGGCTTGATTCCGACGCTGCTCTGACAAAAACCCGCCTTAATAGCATCAATAGGTGGAGGCGGAGGGGGGGTGAGGGAGGAAGGGGGGGGGGGGAACATGACGAAACGGCATCGCGAAGGACGGACAAACCAGGAGACGGACGGACAGTTGCCCCCACACACATACCACCTACACCCCCTCTCCTCCTCCTCGCTTGACTGACACACACAACCACAAACACACACAAACACACGCACGGGCGCTTGGCACAGACAAGGGGACACACACACACGCCATCCACTTTTTTTCTATAGCAAAAAGCACGCAGGCTGCGCATCATCCGCGCGGGGCAGTAATTGGGCAGCGGGGAGCTCCACAGCCGATGAGGGCATTTCATGTGCAGCCTGCCCGGGAATCAGCGTGACCCCGACGGGGGAAGGAGTTCGGCTTCACAGGTACCCTCCACCCGCGGTACCCTCCAGCGGCGGTACCCTCTTCGTCTCTTTTTTGTGTGTGATTCACCCCAAAAAAAAAAAAAAAAAAAAAAAAAAAAAAAAGGGGGCTACACGCGCGCACTGTTGTGCATCCTCTGCGTCTGTGTCTTGACTTGAGTGCGCGCGTGCGTGCGCGCGCTGGAACAAATGCTTGCGGAGGCAATGCCCGCCGCACCAGTCGTTTCATGCGTCCATTCAAGTTTAGGAGAGAAGAAGAAGAGGAAGAAGAAGAGGAAGAAGAAGAAGAAGAACACAAAGTGGCCGGCTGGAGGCTTCAAGGAGCCGCGCTGCATGTCTCTGCTCATTCAATCAAACTGTATTGCAGCAGTCATCATGCAGTGTTTTGTATTCATCTTCTCTGTGTGTGTGTGTGTGTGTGTGTGTGTGTGTGCGTGCAGCGTTTCATGTGTGCAGTCATCATCTGTCTCGCTTCTCTTTGGTTGTGCACTCACTCTCATCTTTCACTGTGGTGGATGCAGGCTGTCGCCATATGCTCTGATCTTAAAGGGAAGGGGGAGGGGGGTGAGGTGTGTGTGTGTGTGGGGGGGGTGGGGGGGGTTAACCCCTTTGCACCGAAGCCCGTCTGTCTGAGAGGCAGCCCAAAACGCCGGGGCTGTAAACCCCTCTGTCAGCAATGGCAGCAAAGTATTCAGCGAATAAATCGGATTTCCATTTCACATGAGCCCTCCTCTCTCTCTCCCCCCCTCTCTCTGTCTCTCTCCTCAGGATGGGGGGAGTAAGTGAAGGAGATGATGTGTTGGCTCGATGGAGTGATGGACTACTGTACCTCGGCAATGTGAAACGAGTAAGTGCATGTGGCAGCGTGTGTGTGTGTGTGTGTGTGCGCATGCTCGTGGGTGTGTGTGACAGAAAGACCTAAGTGTGTGTGTGTGTGTGTGTGTTCTCACCTGGATATTTTTGAAAGGACTTCCATTTAGTTTTGTCCATCATTGCCATCCCGCTCTCAGGTAGACGGAGTCAAGCAATGCTGCCTGGTGAGGTTCGAGGACAACTCGGAGTTCTGGGTTCTGAGGAAGGACATTCACTCCTGTGAGTGGAACTCTTCTTCTCCTTCTTCTTCACTTTCTCTCTCCTTCTCTCTCCCTTCAGCTGGAAGAGTTAACTAGCTTCCTGCTGGGAGCACTTTGAGTGTCTTATAGGTTTAAAGAAAGAAAGAAAGAGGGTCTCAGATTGAGTTTTTTCTCCGCTGTACTCCGACTAAACGTATTTCTTTCCACTCTAAAACTTTGCACCAGAGTTTGGAGGAATACTTTGTTTCTAATCCGTCGCCCATGTGATCTTAAAACTTTTCAGTTAAAAAAAAGACAATTATTATTTTTTTTCTTTTCTTCTTTTTTCTCTGAAAAAAAAAGCCCGAGACAAACACGTCGGTCACGTCGGAGGTTACGATGCCGAGGGCGCCGGGTGTTCCGGTCGGGGCCCACGGCCGCTTGTAATTGGTATATTAGAGTCTATTTAGGAATTTATTAGATTAATGACTCTTCAGGGAAATGGCGCCCCCTCCCCTCCCCACTCCACCTCAACATCAAGCGAAGGAGGAGGAGGCGGAGGAAGGGGGAGGAAGGGGGGGGGGGGGGAGTCGGACGCTTGTTAGCACCAAGCTGCATATCCGCCCGTCAAATGAAGTGAAATCTGAAAAGGGTGCAGGAGACACTGAAATCAATGAGGTGCCAAGGAAGTGAATCAATATACATAAATTAATGCCATTGACTGCTCTCTCTCTCTCTCTCCCTCTCTCCCTCTCTCTCTCTCTCCCTCTCTCTCTCCCCCTCTCTCTCCCTCTCTCTCCTCCCCTGCCACCTTCTGTCTTCCTCAGTCGCTGCCGGAGTGGAAGAAGTTTGCTGTATTTGCGACGCTCCTCCTCTTAAGGAACCCCTCATAAATTGTCTTAAATGCCGCCACGGTAAGGACGCACGCCGTCGTCACGCACGCCGTGGAGGAGCCGGACCCTCGCCCGGCTCCCCGCCCGGCTCCTCGCTCTGACCTTGAAGATCTGACTCGGCACGCCAGACAAAAGGAAGCCGTCAGCTGGAAGTGATGGAAATGAATCGTTGCGCACCGGCTAGAATACACAATAACAAGTTGAGATGCTCACAGGCAGGCGGCTTGGTTCATAGACGCCAATGCCACAAGTTGTCTTTACTCATTTAAAGATGCACCTATTTTAAAACGGAATAAAAGAGTTTCAAATGGCATCGATTAAGTTGTAAAAAAAGAAAGAAACATGACGTCTGTTCCTTTTCCGTTGTCCCATGTGAGGTCCTGGGTCAGGGACGTCGTATGGGGACAGACTGTAAAGCCCTTTGAGGCAACATTGTAAGTTTTTATGTTGGGCTATATAAAATAAACTGAATTAAATGTAATTGAATTATTGACAAATCAAGAATATATTTTTTAAATGCAAAAATCCTCTCCTGAATACAATATCCTACTTCACTGTGATTTGAGTGTTTGTGTACCGGCTACCAGACGTGTGACGCGTGCTCTGATGAGCCTTGAACTCACATTTAAAGGGCCAGCAGAGAATCTTGAAACCCCCCCCGAAAAAACCACCCGCCTGGAGTCCAACTGGAGTTTTAACCCCGAAATACCAAAATGCATTTGCAACAATTCACAATTTCATTCCGGCCGACCGAGACGCAGCCAAGAAGGAAAATTAATTTTTGTTCTAATTTGTGGTGAACAAAAATTTAAAATAATTCATTACTTTTGAAGGATGAAATTAGATATAAGAGCGAGCGGGAAGAAGTTTTGCAGACGCTCTCCTGCGGGCGGTCAGCAGGTTGCGCCGAGTGTCTCCTGTCAGGCTCACAGCTCGACTGACGCTTTGTTTTGGGGGGTTGGAAAACAAAAAGGCAGACAAACGCCACGCAAATGGTCAAAAGTGAAATGTGTTTTTGCATGCCCGTGTTTTTAGCTCTGCTATTATCGTCACTCCGGCTGTCTTGTCTTGTAAACTCAAATTAAACACTCCTCCTCCTCCTCCTCCTCCTCCTCCGTTACAGGTTATCACCACGAGTGCCACACGCCGGCCATCGAACCCGAAGCCGAGAGCGATTCGTGGATATGTCGTCAATGTGTCTTTGCAGTCGCAACCAAGGTCAGGCTGCTAATCTGAGGGGGGGGGGGGGGGGGGCATTCAGTGTGAACATTGTCATATTTCTTAGGGGGCCATTTTTTCCCCCACTGACTGAAATCCAGGTACGTTTAAAAAGAAATTGGGGGCGCTTTCTGAAACTTGTAAAATTTGTTCAAAAATAATAAATATAGTTATTTAGGTCACACAAAATGTCAATAAGACTTTAGGCAGTAGTCTACATATTAAAAGTGTTTTCTTACTTTAAAAAAACAAAAACAAACAGAAAACATAAATCAGACAATCAAATTCAATTGTATTCTTATTTCTTTGTGGTTATTTATTATTTTTAAATATTTCTAAACAACTCATAACATATCTTATTTCTTAAAATTAAATTAAAATTTTAAAATAATTTATTTTAAAATCAAAAAATTATATTTATAGATTTTTGTGTGTGTACTTACCTAGTACAGGTAATACAGACAGGACACACACAACAAAGAACAAAAACAAAACACTATTAAATTATCTAAATTATAGGGCCATTTTTTGCCCCTCCTGGTGATATTAGGGGCAAAATTATATTTCTTTGCCCGGTTTTGCCCTTTGCCCCGGTGTGTTTCCGACGCTGAGTGTGGGAGACGTCCAGTCCAACGAATCAGGCTTCGGCGCCACAAAATAACCCCTCCGTATTGCCTTTGATATTAGACGTTCTTACATCGCGTCCCAAGAAAATCAAATCCTGAAGAATCGATAGTCATGAAGCTGAAGTGGAGAGAAGTACATTAACTAGTCAATCAATCACACGTGCTCCAGTTCTTGCAGATATGAGATGAGAAAGCACCCCGGTTCAATGTCAATCGGTCAACGTCCGTCTCTCATTGTCCAGACGTCCTCAGCGTCGGACACCATCTCTCACGTCCGACCTACGACGAAACGAGACGGATCGCTCCGCCGACGGTGATTTCCGGGGTTCGCCGATTAATCGGCCCTAAAATGTGTGTTTTCCAGAGAGGCGGGGCTCTGAAGCGAGGACGCTTCGCTCGGCTCATGCAGTTCATGAAACTGCGGCTTCCCTACCAGCTGTCGCCTCTGGACTGGGACCCGCAGCATCTGACCAATCAGCAGCAGTGCTACTGCTACTGCGCCGGACCTGGAGAGTGAGTGGCAGCTTGAAGTTTCGGGAGATGCAGCTCGTCACACTTTCGATAACATTTGGCATTTCAATTTTTCGCAAATTGCATGCAGCGTATGAGACGCGTGTCAGACTGCATGAGGAGGATATCTTTTGAGCTCGGTTTGTGACTCTCTTGGAACCATGTGAGAGATGTTCGCTGCATCACTTCAGACACTTGTTCGGTGAGCTGTCAATCAAAAGCTCCCAAAAAAGCTGCATCAAACTCTTTTGGATGCGTTTGCGGCTGCCCACGTTTATAAATACCCACATAAGAAAGGGGGCGGAGCCTTATCTTTAGGAGGATCCGGTGGGAGTTTACACCTGAAGACGCGTTTGAGCTGTCAGCCTTCAAGTCCTCGGTCTGCCCTCAATTATGCATGAATTAAAAGACGTCTGGCGCCAGATGTTGGACACGTGCGTCGGTGTGTGTTGAAGGGTCCTGATGGTTGTGCGTGTTGTTGGACTGCAGGTGGAACCTGAAGATGCTGCAGTGTGGAAGCTGTGGCCAGTGGTTCCACGAGGCCTGCACACAGTGCCTCACCAAGCCGCTGCTGTATGGAGACAGGTGGGCAGCAATGACGAGAATGTCTTCTGTAAATGGTGTTATCTTTGGCACCGTATCGTTTTCCTCATAGGCTACTGACTACGAGCAACGCATTTAGTGACTCAGATCACCAGGGAAGAAGCCTGGAATATATTAAAACACATTGTGTTGTAATTGAGTTCCAATAGTTTCCCTCGCTGCAACCGAAACGACCGCTAAACTTCACCTGTGGACTTTTTGCCACTTTTGTCGCGAGAGCTAGCGACAGCAACACCGCACAGGACAGACGCCATTTTATTATTGCACAGTTCATTCCATTGCTCCTCCGTTTCCGCGACCTGGGAATGTAACTGCAAAAAATGACGGGTCGTTGAACGCGGGGAGAGCTAACAAAAGCTAATGAAAGCAAAACAATAGCTAATGATAGCCAACGACAGCTAATGAATGCTAATGATAGCTAATGATAGCAAAAAAATAGCTAATGTTGGCTAGTTATAGCTAATGATAGCTACCGATAGTAAAACAATAGCTAACGATAGCAAAAGCTAATGATAGCTAATGATAGCAAAACAATAGCTAATAGTAGCTAATTATAGCTAATGAAAGTTAGTGATAGCTAGCGATAGTAAAACAATAGCTAATAATAGCTAACTATAGCTCATGATATCTAACGATAGCTAATGACAGCAAAGCAATAGCTAATTAGAGCTAATGCTAGCTAACGATAATAAAACAATAGCTAACCAAAGCTAATGATAGCTAACTAAAGCTAGCGAAAGCCAACAAAGGCTAACGATAGCTGCGGGATTCTCTTTCAGTTGTGGTTCGTCGCGGGTTGACGAACTTAATTTGTGCTGTAAATCAAGCCAGACAGAATAGCATTGTTAAAACTAACTGTCCATTACATTGTGCGATCTACAATTACTTTATAATTATAAACTAAAACTAAAATGTCCTCGTTCCAGTTTAATAATAATACAAATATAACCTGTAAAACTGTTTTTTCTGCACTTTTTTCCTGGCTTTTCTGTCAACATGCATGGCGATACTGGTATATGTGTGTAAAGTCAATATTAGCTGACATTATCTTGTTATATTTCTATCATTATCTAATATTTGGAATGTGAGATATGTGACTTCTTTGTTGTTGACCTGGTTTATATCGATTTTTGTATTTAGTGGTTGCTTATTGACATTGCAAGGTGCAATTTTCAGGTTAGATAGATCAAATAAACTTTGATTGCAACCTTTTTATTTTCAATTTCATATAATCTGTCCACAATGAATCCGATTAACTGATTCAATCGTTTAAACCTATCAAAATGTCCGACAGGGGAGGTCTTAAAAAAAAAAAGTGTCCGACCATCATTCAAAACCCTCAAAGATATTCAGTCTACAATCAAATAAACCAGTTGAAGAGCGGCGTCTTCAAGCCGCGAGCGCGAGATTCCGGGCTGATTAAGATAATCACAGCTTCGCTTGTCAGAGAACTGCCTTCATGAGCTCAGGACTCCATCATTAGTGTTCACGGCAATGTGCTCACCGGCACCGGAGCGCCTCACACACGGAGCGCCTCACACACGGAGCGCCTCACGCACGGAGCGCCTCACACGGAGCGCCTCACACGGAGCGCCTCACACACGGAGCGCCTCATACACGGAGCGCCTCATACACGGAGCGCCTCACACGGAGCGCCTCACACGGAGCGCCTCACACGGAGCGCCTCACACACGGAGCGCCTCACACACGGAGCGCCTCACGCACGGAGCGCCTCACACGGAGCGCCTCATACACGGAGCGCCTCATACACGGAGCGCCTCACACACGGAGCGCCTCACACACGGAGCGCCTCACGCACAGAGCGCCTCACGCACACGGAGCGCCTCACACACGGAGCACCTCACGCACGGAGCGCCTCACACACGGAGCGCCTCACACACGGAGCGCCTCACGCACGGAGCGCCTCACGCACGGAGCGCCTCACGCACAGAGCGCCTCACGCACACGGAGCGCCTCACACACGGAGCACCTCACGCACGGAGCGCCTCACACAGGCGCCTCACACAGGCGCCTCACGCACGGAGCGCCTCACGCACGGAGCGCCTCACGCACGGAGCGCCTCACACACGGAGCGCCTCACTCACGGAGCGCCTCACACACGGAGCGCCTCACGCACGGAGCGCCTCACACACGGAGCGCCTCACTCACGGAGCGCCTCACACACGGAGCGCCTCACGCACGGAGCGCCTCACTCACGGAGCGCCTCACACACGGAGCGCCTCACGCACGGAGCGCCTCACACACGGAGCGCCTCACGCACGGAGCGCCTCACACACGGAGCGCCTCACGCACGGAGCGCCTCACGCACGGAGCGCCTCACGCACGGAGCGCCTCACGCACGGAGCGCCTCACGCACGGAGCGCCTCACGCACGGAGCGCCTCACGCACGGAGCGCCTCACTCACGGAGCGCCTCACACACGGAGCGCCTCACACGGAGCGCCTCACGCACGGAGCGCCTCACTCACGGAGCGCCTCACTCACGGAGCGCCTCACGCACTGAGCGCCTCACACACGGAGCGCCTCACACACGGAGCGCCTCACACGGAGCGCCTCACTCACGGAGCGCCTCACACACGGAGCGCCTCACACACGGAGCGCCTCACACGGAGCGCCTCACGCACGGAGCGCCTCACACACGGAGCGCCTCACACGGAGCGCCTCACGCACGGAGCGCCTCACGCACGGAGCGCCTCACGCACGGAGCGCCTCACGCACGGAGCGCCTCACGCACGGAGCGCCTCACGCACGGAGCGCCTCACGCACGGAGCGCCTCACGCACGGAGCGCCTCACGCACGGAGCGCCTCACACACGGAGCGCCTCACGCACGGAGCGCCTCACGCACGGAGCGCCTCACACACGGAGCGCCTCACACGGAGCGCCTCACTCACGGAGCGCCTCACGCACGGAGCGCCTCACACACGGAGCGCCTCACACTGAGCGCCTCACGCACGGAGCGCCTCACACACGGAGCGCCTCACACTGAGCGCCTCACGCACGGAGCGCCTCACACACGGAGCGCCTCACACACGGAGCGCCTCACGCACGGAGCGCCTCACACACGGAGCGCCTCACACGGAGCACACGCATCCCCTCTCCATTCGTTGATCAGATACGACGAGGGGAGGAGCTCTACGAGACGCGGCTCGGTCGGCCGCGTCCTCGAGCGTGTAATAAAACGTATCCATCCATTACGTCGTTATTGTCATTAACCGCCTCGTGTTAGCCGGCACGCGGCTCCCCCCCCCCGCCTCGACACCTTGTTATTGTGCAGGAGCCCGTCTGAGGTGGGAAGAAAAGGAGGGATTAGATTTAGATTGACGGCCCGCCGGCCGGATCGGTGCGACATCTGCCGAGCAGGTGACGGGAGGAAGAGCGCGGCCCGCCGTCATACTTCATCTTCCTCCCGATGACCTTCAGCGCACACGCACGCGTACGCGCCGCGGAAAAAAGGACGCGCGCGTTGTTGGTGAGCTTCCGTCGTCGGGGTCACCCACAACGGGATGTCGTCGTAGGGCGAAACAAACGCACCCGTCTGCTTATCGTCAGGCGGGGTTTGATTTGTGTGATTAAAAAAATAGAAAGGAGTCGGGGAGACGTGAGCGCGAGGGAGACGAAGGGGGGAGGAGTCACATCGCACACGATAACACGATAAGACGTCTGCACAGAAATAATGTGCAGCAGAGCAAAAAGACACGATTTAAGATGACAGCTGTTTAAAAAAAATGTTGGATTAATCAAAGGGGAGAAAAATATTTTTTTTTTTCCGGATGAATTATATTCCACATGAAAAAAGACAAAGTCATCTTTATTGTCCATTTTCCATTTGTTGACATAAAGTGAGTAATACTAATAGAAATAAAAGTGTTCAAGTGAAAACAGTTAAAAATAACGACAAAGAACAATTTTACAAATGTAGACCAGATATAATTGATAAATTAAGAAGTATAATTAAACGTTTTTAGCAGCATTTGACATACGAGTCTAAACTAGGTCACCTGATATCATTTTAATGATTTCTTTTCTCCTTCATTTGTGTTTTTTTAATAGGTTTTACCAGTTCCAGTGCTCGGTGTGTGCAAAGGGACCCGAGACCATCCAGAGACTCCCCGTGACCTGGTGAGCAGCCACACCTCCACACAGCGGCCTCACACCGCCACCTCCCTGAGTCGGGTCCACGTCCAGAGCGAGAGAAACACCTTAAAGGGCAGGGCCGCAAGAGAAGAGAAGAGAAGATCATTTAATCCTGTATTAGTCCCTCAGTGGGGAAATTGCAGGATTACAGCAGCAGGTGCTCAGTAGTGAGAATAATAGAAATAAAAAAGTAAAAAATTCAGTCAGAAAAATACAATAGCAATATTATATATATACAGAAACGGAATATAAAAGTATATACACGGTAATAATTAAATGTATTTGCATTGAAGAAACAGTTTAATTAAAGTGTCCAATGTGAAAAAGTGATAAAGTCTTCCAGTGTTTTAGTGGTTTAGTGGTCTAGTGTTCTAGTGTTTTAGTGGTCTAGTGTTTTAGTGGTCTAGTGTTTTAGTGGTCTAGTGGTCTAGTGTTTTAGTGTTTTAGTGTTTCAGTGGTCTAGTGTTTTAGTGGTCTAGTGGTCTAGTGGTCTAGTGTTTTATTGTTTCAGTGGTCTAGTGTTTTAGTGGTCTAGTGGTCTAGTGTTTTAGTATTTCAGTGGTCTAGTGTTTTAGTGTTCTAGTGGTCTAGTGTTTCAGTGGTCTAGTGGTCTAGTGTTTCAGTGGTCTAGTGTTTAGTGGTCTAGTGGTCTAGTGTTTTAGTGTTTCAGTGGTCTAGTGTTTTAGTGGTCTAGTGTTTTAGTGTTTTAGTGTTTTAGTGGTCTAGTGGTCTAGTGGTCTAGTGGTTTAGTGTTCTAGTGGTCTCGTGGTCTAGTGGTCTACATTAAGCTCAGTTTGGGGTGCAGTCTGACAGCAGATATCATACCGGAGCTTCCCAGTCGTGTCTCTTACGTATTCAAATCAAAACATAAAGATTTGGGCAAAATAAAAGCTGACTGATGCTAAAACAATCCTAACTAGCACCGCTTAGCTAGTGCTAATGTTCACGTCATCCGTTAGCGCGTTGATTAGCCTCCTTTGCTAACCCGCGCGTGCTAATAAAGGCTGAGTGGACCAACACGGAACATATTTATCTCGCTAATTTATTGTGAGAACATATTTATCTGGTTTTTACAATGTGGCGTATCGAGGTAGACTCACAAATATTCAGGAAAAAAAAGAAAAAAGAAAGACCCGTTTTTCAGCGCTTCTTGTTTTACGTGTCTTACGTCTAATTGTTTGTGTGGTTGTGTTTTAAATGCAGGATGGATTTGGCTCATCTGGTGCTCTACCATCTCTCGCTGTGCTGCAAGAGGAAATACTTTGATTTCGACCACGAAATCCTGTCCTTCACCAACGAGAACTGGGACTCGCTGCTCCTGGGCGCGGTATTGATATTCCCTCCTTCACGCACCATGATGCAATAACCTGAAACGCCGCCGGCCGTTTTCTGCATATGAGACTTAAAGCCTGTTAACCGTCATTATCGGATGTTTTTAATAACACAAATATGATGAACCCAGACGCGAGCGCTTGATGGTCTGACGTTTGTGGGACTTCCTCAACATGTACAAACAGTTTTTATTTCCTCCGTGGTGGACGACGGTAACGAACTGTTTTCATGGCGATAGGCCACGCCCCCTCTCCGGCGCTTCTAGTGCGAACGAAGAGAACCATCACGAATAGTCCGGCGAGTGTGAAAAAATATGACCTTCAAAATAAAAGCACAGGATTTATTTTCTTACATTTGTTTTTTAGATAAATATACATATATATATATATGTATATATATATACAGGACTGTCTCAGAAAATTAGAATATTGTGATAAAGTTCTTTATTTTCTGTAATGCAATTAAAAAAACAAAAATGTCATGCATTCTGGATTCATTACAAATCAACTGAAATATTGCAAGCCTTTTATTCTTTTAATATTGCTGATTATGGCTTACAGCTTAAGAAAACTCTAAAATCCTATCTCATAAAATTTGAATATTTCCTCAGAAAACAAAATCAAACATTTGAAAATGTGTTTCCAGGTGTTTCGAGTTAATTAGACGATTCAAGTGATTTGTTTAATACCCTACTAGTATACTTTTTCATGATATTCTAATATTTAGAGATAGGATATTTGAGTTTTCTTAAGCTGTAAGCCATAATCAGCAATATTAAAAGAATAAAAGGCTTGCAATATTTCAGTTGATTTGTAATGAATCCAGAATGCATGACATTTTTGTTTTTTTAATTGCATTACAGAAAATAAAGAACTTTATCACAATATTCTAATTTTCTGAGACAGTCCTGTATATACATATGTATATTTATGTATATATATATATACATAAATATACATATATATATATGCGTGTACACGTGCCCTGTACTTTGTTTTTACGCCACGTTGAACAGCAGCCTGAGTTTCTTGATGAAATATCAACATTTTAAGATGTTTTTTTTTTGTCTTGCTGCTTTTTGTGATGGAAAGTTTTGTCACACGAGACCGTCGGAAAACAGCTGACAGCTTCTCGCTATTACAAACAAATTGTTAAAAAGGGTTCAAAGGGTGAAGGAGCGTTTCTGCTTCTCCTTTTTAAGCCGTCTTTTGAAGACGTTTTGAAGCGTGTTGTTTGGCCGTCATCACACGGCGCCGGCTCCTTCACACGTCAACGTTAAAGCTTTTTATGTCTAATGGCCGTAAACACTCAGCTTTTGATTCTCCGTTCCCGTCTGTCCTCCAGCTCTCCGACACGCCGAGGCAAGACCGCTGTCACAATCTCCTCAACGCCCTGAACTCCCACAAGGACAGGTGAGGCGCCGCATATGATGAGAGGAATAAACACCCCTGAATAGAGGCGTCTTCTTGGTGCCTGCACCGGTGGGCATGCAGCCTGAAATGAGCAAAAGGAAACGTCAGACCACATGAAATTTGTTTTTTATCTTGTTATAAGAGAACTCAAGTTGTTGGTATTGCATCTCAATAACTAGTCAAGAGGTCTAATTGCCTAACTCTAATCCGTGAGAATAGGTACGCTGTGTAACGCGTAGTGTACAAATCTGCATATTTGATCCCGCCTCCAGGTTCGTCTCCGGAAAGGAGATCAAGAAGAAGAAGTGTCTTTTTGGGCTTCAGGTCCGAGCCCCGCCTCCGCTGACGTCCGATTCGTCGCCGCTCATCACCGACCAGCCTATCAACATCACGCACCGGAAAAGGTCGGTGGGGGGCTCTGTTTTCTGGGAGGGGGGGGGCGGGGTATCGGTGTGTTATTATTCTCCTTATAGAAGCATTAAGCCCCTTGAGTGTATATATATATACGTATATATATACGTATATATGTATATATATATATATATATATATACGTGTATATATATATACATATATATATATATGTAAATGTATATATATAAATGTACATATTTCTATGTATATGTATATATATACGTATATATATATACGTGTATATATACGTGTATATATATACATATACAGGACTGTCTCAGAAAATTAGAATATTGTGATAAAGTTTTTTTTTATGCAAATAAAAAAAAAAAAAAAAAATGTCATCATTCTGGATTCATTACAATCAAACTGAAATTTTTAGCTTTTTTTATTTGATTATGGCTTACAGCTTAAGAAAACTAAAAATCCTATCTCTAAAATTTTAATATTTTCTCAGACCAAAAAAAAAGTTTGTCAAGGCTCAGGAAACTTGCAGGGTGTTTTGAAGTAATTAGACAATTTATATACATATATATATATATATGTAAATGTATATATATAAATGTACATATTTCTATGTATATGTATATATATACGTATATATATATATACGTATATATATATATACGTATATATATATGTAAATGTATATATAAATGTACACATTTCTATGTATATGTACATATATATACGTATATGTATTTACGTATAGATATATAAATGTGTATATATATACGTATATATATATGTACATATATATACGCATATGTATATATTATATATATGTACATATATATACGCATATGTATATATTATATATATGTGTATATATTTGTTTGTGTGTATACATTCACATATGTGTGTGTGTGCGTGTGTGTGGGTGTGTGTGTGCGAGTGTGTGCATGTGTGTGTGTCTGTGTGTGTGTCTGTATGTGTGTGTGTGTGTGTGTGTGCGTGCGTGCGTGTGTGTGTGTGTCCCTGTCCATTAATGTCTGTGTGTTTTTCAGCCCGTTGTCACTCCCCTGCCAGAGGAGAGCGGGGGGGGCGGAGTCTCGTAAATCAAAGCGTCGCATCATGGAGACACAGGTCAGTGCTTCTGTCTGCCGCCACGCCTCCGCCTCCCGTGACCTCCTCTCTGCGTCCAGGTGAGCGGCTCTGAGCGCTCCACCTGTCAGTCACGGAGGCTTCGCGCCGCACTCTAAATCCGTCGTCTCGGAACACCCGGCGCAGCTCGCCGCCGCCTGACAGTGAAGGAGGCGTTCGGGGAGATGAAGTGTTCGTGTCGTGGTTAAACCCACCCCCCTCCCCCTACCCCCCACGCTCGCGTATGTCATCAACATCTGCAGTTCGGCGCCACATTTATCATCATCATCAAACCCGACTCCCAGCGGATCCCCATGAAACGGCGGGGACTATTTGTACACGGCGTTCTTATCGGTGAGCGCTCTTTGTGCTCCGTCCTCCTACACAACACTCTGATCCGCGCGCCTGTGTGTGTGTGTGTGTGTGTGTGTGTGTGCACATACAGTAATCCTCGGGATCAATACTCCTCTCGCTCCCGTTCACATCCCGGCCGCTCTGATTGGTGCTCATCTCCGGCCGTCTTAGAGGAGGAGCAGGTTTTTTTCGGGGGGCGAAAGTGAGACGGGGAGGAACGCCGACGTGCGACGCCCCCGGGGTCACCTCCAAGTGCACTTTGCGGTCGATTACAGCCGGGGACCGGGCGCCAAAGCAGGAACATGTGATCCAAGCTCCTTTTTTTTTTTCCCTTCGCCTAAACACATTAATCTCAAAACTCGCCGCTCGCCGCGCCGGAGGCGTCACAGCTGATCGACTCCTGTGATGATGATGGCATCCAGACACGAGCTGATCTCTCTGTGTGTGTGTGTGTGTGTGTGTTTCCTGTGTCTAGGCTTGTCCACCCTCAGTTGCTGCCAACCCCATTGAGCTGCTGCCTTGTTGCCATGGCTACGTGGGAGGAGCCAGCCTCTGCAACTCCAGGAAGTCGGAGGAGGAGCTTAGTTTGAGGTACGGCAATCCGTATGGCAGGGTTCGTACGCTCGTGGAAAAACCTGGAAAAGTCCTGGAATTTTATAAATGGTTATTTCTAGGCCTGGAAAAAATTAAATCCCAAAAGTTTTAGAAAAGTCATGTAAATGTGTTCTTGTAGAGCATTTAGTTACTGTAGTTTTTTATTCTTCACACTTAATTTAGTCTATAACATCTACATCTGGCGTTTGGCTTTCGCGGGATGGGTTACAATAATCATTCATTCCCGTGAAAAAATTAATCTTCAGTAGTCACGTGTATTTATCAGGACACACTAAACTTCTTTTGTTGTTGTCGTGATCTCAGCCACAAATTCCCTTCGTCTGAATCAGGTGACCTAAAAAAACAAACTATTGTTGCCGTCTTAGTTGTGGGGAAGACGGCGGAAGTTTCGGTGGAAAATATCTTGTAACTTAAGTTGTTGTTTTTCTTCGTGTTTAACTTGATTTCGTTGTGTATTAAAGTCGCGTGACACGCGTCGTCTCTCACCCGCAGCTCTCCTCCCAAGCGGATGCACGCTCTGTACCACGGCTCCTACAACGGAAACAGCGCCCTCTCCAGGGGTCTCCATCACTACGACAGGTTTCACTCCTCTTGCCCTCCTTTGTGTGTACATATACTTTTTTGTGGGGGGAGTCAAGCCCACCTGTACCTCTTGAGAAACCTTTTCACCAAACACACAATCAGAAATAAGGACAATTTTACACAGCTGATTCACAATTTGTCCACTTAAGCTCTATAAGCATTATCCTTATTTTTAGAGTAGCATTAAAGATTTTTTTTGCATGAAGCAGTTAGAACTCATAATAATTCTACACACAAGTGTTTGTCAGGCTGCTACATACAGAATACGGCATTTCCCCGACTGCATGTCATCAACATATGACATCAGAGGTTCTCAAGACTTAATTGACTTCTAATTGTTTTTTCAGAAATGCGACCCCTCCGGACTTTAGGGAGTTACTCCCGTTTAAAACTGCATTTATTGTTTGTTTGTTTGTTTTTAGCCACTAGGGGGCAGCGTTAACCCAACATTGACATATTTTCACTTAATAAAGCTGATAATTGGACATGTCAAACATCGGCATTGTAGTCCCAACCCGACCCTCTACATTTAGTGTGTATGTGTGGATATATTTATATATATTCAGTTGTTTTTTAGTGCTTTTTGCTGAAAGACTACAGAACGATAGCAGAGAGAGTGAATCGGAACTAAACAATGACCCAAAAGATGATAAAACGCTCAGCAGTTGGGTGATAACTCTCAGCGAGGTCATCACGATGAGGTCACCTCACGTAGTCGTATGTTCATGAACATGATGACATGTCATTTAGCTGATCCGGTCCCTGGTCCTGATCCGGTCCCTGGTCCTGACCCCGCTGCTCGTCTGCGTCTCTTTCCCCAGCGTGGAGGACACCTGCAGAGTACCTCCACCTTGCCTCCCATACCCCCAAAACACCAACGGCAGCCACCAACACCAGCCGGGGGGGCCCAAGCAGCTGGAGCCCCTCATCCAACGCGACATGCCCCCGTACCAGGCCGGTGTGAGCGTAGGGGGCGGCGTAGGTGGAGGAGGTGACGGTGGCGGTGGCGGCGGCGGTGGAGGAGGAGGAGGAGGAGGTGGTGGGGTGGTAGTCGGAGGAGGAGGAGGAGGAGGGGGTGACGGGACAGTGGCCAGGAGCTGGGGAGGCGGCGAGGCGGTGAGGATCTTGGCGAGGCGCGTCACACCGGACGGGAAGGTGCAGTACCTTGTGGAGTGGGAGAACGTGAATTTGTACTGACACCGAGGGAGACGCCGCGGTGACGGTGGTGCCGTTGCCACGGGAACACTGCGTCTGTAAAACGTTAAAGTACAAACTAAAACAGAAAATATCGACACGATGCAAATCCAGGTTGCTCTCACAGAATCACGATAGCTCACCACTCGTTACCTAAACGTCCCTCTTTGCTATTTGTACCGTTAACTTTGGAATATGCCTTTTTGCATTCATCACGTTTAACAGCGACGAGGACGAAGATATTTAAACCTCCCGATGATTTGTAAAATCTTACCGTATTCAAGAAGAGCATGTCGTTTTTTAATTGTAGTCATAATCTTGATATGCAGCGGTGTAGAGGAGCAACAGGACACGTAGGAAAAGAAAGATTACTGCTTTTTCATCGCTTTTGAAAACCTTCCCCAATTTGTCGTTAAAACGACGTTCTAAAAATTTAAAGGGACAGTACGAAAGTTTTATAAAATTTGCTTATATTTCCCATTAAATTATTTTATGAAACCAATACATATATAGTCAGCTTGGTGTGAATTAGGTTGGCTTACTGTTTTTAAAAACAACAACTTTGAATTTTTTTTTTAAATGTACAACTTAATGTGGCTTATTGCACACAAACCTAAATAAAAAAAGGTCACGGTTCAAAACTAGATACATTACACTGAATTATAATCATTTCAAGGAACAGTGTCTAGAATTTGGGGATTTATATTTGCAGAAATGGAATATGACATTAATAAGTATGTTTTTGCAATAGTCAACCTGACCACTAGATGGCGCCAACTTCAACTTTTAATGCTGAGGAAAAACAAAGATTATCTGTAATATTATTCACTTTTCAAACCAAATGCAAGCTCACCAGCAAGTAGCCAACAAAAAACAAAAAGCAGTAACCTTTTATTGACCAGGAGGAAGCCTGTAGATGAAGTCTTGTACAGTATTTTAGTTGTAACGCCTTGCTCAAGGGCACTCTGACAGTATTGGTTGAGCCCTGTCATCTGCTCAGACTTCATATAAAAAACTAAACAAATTCTCCGGAGGTTTTCATATTGCTTTTCCCCTCATATGTTAATAAGAGATTGTCTACATGTTATTGCGGGGGCGGGGGGGGGGGGGGGGTTGCTTATTTGTTACGTTAGATTTTGTCATGCATAATTTACATTTAGACGACTGTATTAGAAATAGGAGCCACGAGACGGCTTTTGTTTTATAGATATAATTATATATTCACACTATATTGCTATGATCGAATAACTTTTTTTTTTTTTTTTTTTTTTTTTGACGTGGTTGAATAGTGCCTATATGGGTTGCGTACCTGCCGGTTGGTCTGCCGACCCGAGTCGACCAATCAGACGACGGAGAGATGAGCGAGAGGCCGTGTTGCTACTAGACAAGAGGATGGCTCTTTATCAGTAGACAGATACAACGACACCACTGTGGTGTAACTGTACATTCCACACTAAACCTATATATATAAATATATAATAAAATATTTATATAAACATATATATATATTTATGTATATATAGTTATATAAATATATATTTATGTATATATAAATAGATAAAGATATTTATATAAATAGATATAAATATGTATTTATATATGAATATATTTATATATAAATATATTTATTTATATATATATATATATTTATATATTTATTTATATATATTTAAATAAATATACAAATATATTTATTTATATATGTATATAAATATATATATAAATATATATATATATTGATTTTTATATATATATATATATATATACATACATACACATGTTATTGAAATGTCTGTTTGAAGTCATCAGAATGAAAATTACTTTTGCAAGAATGCGTTTTTGTTTCTTTTTCTAGTTTGTTTTGTTTCTGATGGATGTTAAATGTCATGAAGATCAGCGAAATGTGCAGTTCAGGTTCAGGTTCGTGTCGCAGGGAGTTCAGAGTAACAGTCCAGGTGAAGAAGACACTGATAGGCCCGACTCCTAACTCAAAACCCCAACGTTTCTTCCAGGGTCTAAAGGTCGATAATTTAAAAAAAGGAAAAAGCTCCAATGTGGCATTAAGTTGGAATTCATAAAGCAAGTGGAGATGCTGGGAGTTGGATTTTACCTTTTGTGCAAACAGGTTACATAAATCTAGAATACTGTGGTGCCAGTTTCAGAGTTTATATTTTATACAGAGGTTTATTTCAGCAATCTGTGCGATAAAACTCTCGCAAAACGAATACATTCGTCAGTTTTATCTGTCGGGAAAGACCGCGTCACAGTTTTAAGTTGCCGAAAGCAAAAGGACAAATACAACATTTATACTGTGCAAATCTCTCCCGACTTTATTTCTAAACCGACCTTCCTGTTGAATTTCCTCCAGGCCAGTGAAATTCATCCTCCTCGGTGACTATTGGACTGTAGTTTATTAGGGAAGGGGTGTGTTGGACCTTTCTAGGCGATGGTGATGAATGTATCCGTGTGTTTTCTATGGTACGTCTATATACCCGTCAAGTGCTTGTTTTAGGTCGTACTCGAGGTACTCAACCCGATCCGTTTGAAAACAAAAACAACAACAAAAAGAGGAAATGAAGACGTCGACATTAAGGAAAATCATTTATTTTTGGGAGATGTGTAGTCTTCTTTTATTTCCTGATAAGTAGTCGAGTCCAAGTTCAGTTCGATGTATTTTTTGGGAGAAATTACGTTTGTACATGTATACTCTGCGTTGACACCTAATATGTAACATGAATAATAAAAAAGAAAAAGTTTCACCTCATGCAATGTGATCGGTATTGGTACATGAAGGGAACCATTAATATATAAAAATGTATATGTATGTATATATATATATGTATGTATATATATATATATTAAAATATAATATTTATATAAATATATTTATATCTGATCATATAATTATGTAATAAATACATATTTATATATATATTTATTGATATTTATATAGTGATATCTGTTTATTTTGTGTTGCAGGAAACTTCCACCCAGGCTGAAATTAAAATAATATTAAAATAAGTTTTTATTACTGTAAAAATCACTTATAGAAAAAGTATTAACTATTTAACATGTATTCCAACACTGACATCTTATTCATACAATTACTAATATTAATTTATATATAAATAAATTATATATATAATTGAAAATGACACTGTTTAACGTTTAGGTTACATTTTAATATTACTTATTATATTTACATCTTAACCCTCAGTCAAACTGATATGACAAGCACATACAGGGCCCCAACTTCACCTGCAGCTGCTGGTTTTGACCACAAGGTGGCGACCAAAGCTCAACATTAAAACCCAACGGCTGGCGCCGCACTGTGCTGCCTTCACGTGACCCTCTCAAGCTATATTGAGTGTGGGAAGAAGTGATGATGCCAGCCTTCAGTTGTCCAAGTACTACGTTAGCACATAAAAGTAATACTTTGGTTTGTTTGGGGGATTTTGAATCCTAGTGTGAAAAGTGCCATGTCTTTGGATAGGGAAGACAACATCCGGCAGTTGGAGTAAACAGAGACTATCGTTGATGATGGTTCTTGTTTGTGTTTCCATTATTTCCACAGCCTAAACACATCCTAAATGCTCTTTTAAACGCTAGAATTCACACTTTACGTCCACCACGCGCTGCTAAGATAGCTTAATGACGCTAAGGACGTTCAAAATATCCCATACTAGCCTAACTGTGATTTCCCCCACGCCACCTGAAGGCGGCATACTACAGACTCAGGCGCCATTTTGGCTCCACGGTTCCTGTGGTTTCAGTCACGTGCGTTGCGAATCCAGCGTCGCATTTCGCCGTTTAGGAACACAAGTGAGTCGGTGGAAGTTGCAGTCAAGTAACATATAATGTCAGTTCTCAGTTTTTAACAGTTTTAAGAGTAAAAAAAAAGCAATATCTTACACATTTAGCAGCCTAAATGCTGCACGTGGAGGTGAAACTACCACCTGTTGTGGGCGTGGCGACAGTTGGCCCCAACGTTGCCTGAATGTTATGTGTTATATGTTAATTTATATTTTCTTTAAAAAAGGCGGCATACAGAACGAGTTGAATTTAAATAAGTCATGCATATTTTCACGAGAGTTAGTATATTATGGTATGTAAAAGGTATAAACTACCTTTGGCTCATTGCACACACTCGGCTTCCGTAGCCGGAAGCAGTACAGTGACTTTACACTCGCTGAAACATTATTATTATTGTTGTATAATTATATAATAATGTTTCAGCGAGGGTAAATTCACTGTGTATATTATGTCTTTTTTTAAAGAGGCGAGCATATAATGTAAACATGCATAATGCTAAAGATAGGTTATAGATATTGGGAAACGTGCGCGCCCACACACGCACACACACGGAAACACGCAAGTATGCGTTTGCTCGGTCCTCCACCCCTCTCTCTCTCTCTCTCTCTCTCTCTCTCTCTCTCTCTCTCTCTCTCTCTCTCTCTCTCTCTCTCTCTCTCTCTCTCTCACCTCAACAGCAGGGTGCAAATTCACGCACGCACGCACGCGCGCGCGCGCACACACTCATTTCTGCATCCTGTATATTTTTTTTTTACGCACAGGGAACCGGGCGCTTTTAGGAGCGATCGTGGATTTACGATGGCAGTTTTTGGAACGGCGGAATATTGGCCTCTCCTCCTCCTCCGTCTCCTGCTGTGAATAGCACTACATCGCGTGTGTGTGTGTGGGTGTTTTTTTTCTTTTTTTTCAACATTTATTTACATTTTCCTGCTCTTTAATTTTTATTTTTTTTCCATTTTCGTTCCTCCGTTACTTCTGAGCACCGAGAGACCGCCGAGACGCACAGCATCAACGTTCAATGCCGGTGGAACATGTCCTATGTTCCCTTTCAAGGTAAGACCAGAGCTTTTAAAACATTGTTTTAGTCATCCACTGCATCTTCCTTTTCTATCTCCTCCCCCGTTCCTCACCATCATCTCCCTCTCCCTCTCTTTCTCTCTCTCTCTCTCTCTCTCTCTCTGCCCCTCTGGTCTCTCTGACACTATCATATGCGATAGGCTTATCTAAAAGCAAGACAGGTGCATAGAAATAGCCCGAAGTGCCTTCTCTATAGATGGCCCCCCCCCCTAAAAACAGGCACGTGCCGCTCCAGCGCAGCGTGCGTCCCCGCATGGACCTTTTTTTTCTCCTTTCTTTTCTTTTGCATGGGCAATTATAGTATTGTATTTTATGCACACGTCTCCTCCATTTGACAGCATGCTGCACAGCGTGAATGGGAGAAACTGCCTTTTTAAAATCTTCTATAATAATCCCACCATGGTGTTATGTGATATTCCTATACTGCCCATTAGAATACCTGTTGGCTTTTTATTATAGCCTCTATTGTAAAATACCTATAATTCATCGGCACTCTCAGTGTCGTAGTACAAGGAGTTCAGAGTGGGCTTTTACTATGGCTTTTGAAAATATTGCCTCTCGGTAGATTTTAAATCTCATACAATATATTTTGGATTTTGTCCGTCGCCTGTCTCGGTGCACAAAAAACCCAAAGAACTTTCAGACTGCAACCAGTCCGACTGCACAAACAAATGCAGATGCCCGGATGGAGAGGGCTCCGTGGGTCTCCGCCTGGTGGTCCAGTCCCCCTCACTGGATCGTGAGTGGGTGAAAGGCAGATTCCCCTCGGTACCGTTGCACTGCAACTGTGACTAATGCTGTTTGTGAGCAGGCGTGCTGCAGTGAGCCGCCTCAACTCCATCCAGTCGAAGCCTTCACTTCACACTGTGTGTGTGTGTGTGTGTGTGTGTGTGGTGAGAAGCTAATTCAGGGGAAATAAATAATCAAATGTAAAAAAACGAAAACGAGGTTCTCAAACATACAGACGGACCCGGAATGAGACGGAGCGGCCGGCGCAAAGTTTGGAGGAACCGTGAAGGTCTCCAAAATGGTGACCTGAACTTTTTCGCCGTGACCCCGGAGTCAGAAAAGCGAGACCAGACGTAGCCGTGGTGTCCTTTCTTTTATCTTCAGCTGTTTCATCCTTCCTTTTATGCAAAGCAGATACAGAGCAATGGGCCCTCTTGAGCAAGTGCAGCTATAGAAGTTGGTTGCATAATATTGCTCTGTGTGTGTGTGTGTGCCCCCACTCTGGGAGTCATTTCCAGGAAATTGTGAGCACATTGCTGCACCTTTAAAAACCCGTCAGCGGTGGCACTCTTTCTCTCTTTCATATTTTTTTTTTTTTAGCCGTGAGACGTGTTTATATATATATGTGTATATATATGTATATATATATACATATATATATGTGTATATATATGTATATATATATACATATATATATGTATATATATATGTATATATATATATATATATATATATATATGTATATATGTATATATCAATATGGTTTACAGTTCTAACTTCACAACTGTGCTCAATAGTGCAAATATTTTGGTTTTTACCACATTTATGACATCATTAATTGAATAAGCCATCTGAAGACGACACCAACCAATCGCATTGTACATTTTTCCACTATTTTACAGACTAAACATTTAATCTGTGAAATATTCGTTAGCCGCCGCCTCGGTACGAATTCCGTCCAACGAGCTCGACTCGACAGGTGTTCCACCCCCCCCCCCACACACACACACCCCTCCCCCCCATACATCCACCTGTCCGCCTCTATACATCAGAAGCACCATGGTTACTTGAAGCCATTATGCAACACGGTGTGATATTTATTGCCGCACGGTGACCAAACATCTCCCGATGAAATATGTGTGTGTGTATGTGTGTGTGTGCGAGAAGGCGAAGATAACGAGTGTGTGTCGCTGATTTCGCCCCGCGAGATATAGATCCGGTGGTGATCGGCCGATCTCGCCTATGATAATATTTGAGCCCACGTTTGACGAGTGTGTGTGTGTTTGTGTATGTGTGTGTGTGTGTGTGTGTGTGCGTTTGTGTGTGTGTGTGTGTGTGGAGCTAATGTACCAGGCGAGCCATTTGCAGTCATGCCAAGTGCCGGCTCCCATGAACAGGCAGTCAGTGGGAGGCGGCAGCAGAGAGATGGGCCTTTCCTATCTTGGAGGAATCTTTTTTTTCTTCCCTCTCTCTTAAAATCACACCTCCTTTCAGCCTATCTTTTTCTCTCTCTCTCCTCCGCTGTGGTCGACCTCCCTCGCCCCCTTCACGCTGAACCACCCACCCACACACACACACACACACACATATAATCCACACACACATGCTCTCCCCACTGCCTCTTCTCCCTCTCTCCCTCTCTCTCTCTCTCTTTTCCCTTGTCCATGAGAGCAGATGGACACTGTGCCGTCCCCGGCCTTGTCGATTTTTATTTATTTATTTATTTACAGTAGTTTGATACAGCAGCTGCCGTCAAGCATGGCCATAGTTAAAGAGACAGCACGCCGCCAGTGCACTGCAGCACTCCTCCACTCCTCCCCTCCTTCTCCTTCCCTCTCTTTTTTCCTCCCATGTGACATAAGGGACTGTCTTACACCCCTCCACCACTCACATTGTGCCAAGAGCCGTCATCTGTTGGGCTATTACTGTACGGCATGCGCGAGATGCGTCCAGCCCCCCATGTGCACACTGGAGAGAGAGAGAGAGAGAGGGGGGGGGGGGTCATTCTCCACTGGGGGCGCCGGGTGTGGACTGGAGGATGCGTTCGGGCCGGCGAGTGTTGGCGGAGGCGACCAGCGATGTGATTGGTTTTTAATCACACATCCAGGGTTGAATCCTCCAGCTGGAGAGCTTCTCGGACCGGCGGCGACAGATCTTTAGTCGAATCAAAGAAGCCCCCCCTCCCTCTTGTCCCAAGTTCAGGGACGGTTTGCCCGAAACACCCTGTAGATGTGTGAAGTCAGCACTTCTAAATGTCAAACAAGACGGTGCATTCAGCTTTTTCAAGTCCCCCCCGAAGCCTCCCGGTCAAAAGACGAGCAGCGACATTTTACTGAAGAGGCATTCTTCATCACCTCCAGGTGGGTGGGGGGGTGGGGGGGTGACGTACGAACGCGGCGGTTCCCCTCTCCATATCCCCAAAAAAAACCATGGATTTTTTAAGAAAATAAGCTGTGTGTCGAGCACAAGTTCGCGATTCTACCACTTCTCTTTTTTCTCCAGCAGGATGGTCCTCAGAAAATGAACGTCACTTTTTTTTAAAGTGCAAATGCAACATAGGCAGAAGTGAAAATCTAAAGCGAGACTTCAAAGGAACTCCATGCAGCCGGACACAAGTGAAGCGTACTGATGTTTCCAGAAGTTCCTTCATTCATGTTCAGCCACGAGCCGCGTTGACCAACATGAATTCAAGAGAGTTTCTTTTTCCATTTAATGTCCAGAAATCAGAGATAATGGAATAAATCAAACAGAATTGAGCTCTTACGAGTGTAAACATGAATTAGATGGCATTCATATACACATGTGGACATTAATCACTACATTTTCTACTTCTTATATACTAAAATCGAGCTAACATCTAGTATTAGCATCTTATCAGAATACATTTGACAAGTTAATTAAAGAATAAAGTCACTAAACATGTAGTCAGAGTCCAAATAAAGCATTAATTAGATGACATTGAAATACACGTGGACATTAATCACAACAAGTTCTCCTTATATACATATTTACTAAAAGCTAGAATTAGTAGATTATCACAATACATTTGACAAGATAATTAAAGAATAAAGTCACTAATCATGTAGTCAGAGTCCAAATAAAACTCAAAGTACCGTGTTCCTGCTCGCTGCTTAGCACATTTTCCTTCAGTACACCGTCAGCTAACGTCCTTTTTGCGAAGTCACGTTACGATATTTACATCTACTTCCCATCTCGCCGGAAGAACGTCAAAATAAAAGGACCCAAAATATCCAAAGGCACTTACAAAATAAAGGCATACGCGAATTAGTCACCAAATTAACAGAACCTTTTTAGAGTCATTTACACTCCACTATCCACTAGTGGGCCGTTAACGTATTTTATGGTGTAGAACCGACCGTTAAAATCTTTCACGCTTTTCTCCACCACAGACTTTATTTCAGCCATTTTACCAAAAACCTGTTTGTACAACCTGAACCTCAAAGTGCCAAAACGCTCTCTGAGCTCCAGATTGTTGGGCCTCCTCTATTCTTAGATCAATAGTATCGCAGGTCATCTGCATTCAGGGTTCTGTAAGTACAAATGAACCTTTAGTCCGGGTGCGTCGTCACGCTCTCCGTCTTTTTGTTCCGTATTAATAGATTGAGTTGAGCTCATCCTCTTTCCTCTTTTCTTACTTATCTGTTGCCCAACACTAATCTAGCTTTAGTGAAGCACAGCCCCCCCCCCCCCCCCCCCAACCAAGAGCCTGCAGTGCTTTAGTGATACATGGGGGCTGCTGGGAGGAGTGGCTTCTTAGATTCAGCTGCACTTTGGGTGGGTGGGTAATTCAATTCTGCTGCAAAGCCTGAGTGGAATGACTCAATGGGTTTTCACACACACACACACACACACACACACACACACACACACACACACACACACACACACACACACACACACACACACACACACACACACACACACACACACACACACACACACACACACACACACACACACACACACACACACAGAGAGAGAGAGCTATTCATTTACTGGAGTTATTTACTCTGTTATATTGTTTTATCTTTCTATTTGAATTGAGTTGTTACGTCTTAATGCTTTGGAAATACTGTTTTTGCCACATTCATGTCAATAAAGCATATTGAGAGAGAGAAGGATGAGGAAGAGGAGAGGGAGATAGAGGGGGAGAGAGAGGGAGATGAGGAAGTGGGGGAGAGAGGGAGCAGAGAGAGGGAGAGGGATGGAGGAAGGGAGAGGGGGAGAGAAAGGAAGAGAGAGAAGGAACAGAGGGAGAAAGAGAGGGAGAGAGAGGAAGGAAGAGAGAGCAGAGGGGGGAGATGAGGAAGTGAGGGAGAGGAGGGAGAGGGGAAGAGAGAGAAATATGAGGGAGAGGGAGACAGAGGGGTAGAGAGAGGAAGAGCGAGGGGGAGAGAGAGGGAGCGGAGGGAGAGCGAGAGGAAGGAAGAGAGGGGGAGAGAGAGAGAGGAGAGAGGAAGGAAGAGACAGGAAGAGAGAGGAAGAGAGAGAGGAGAGAGGAAGGAAGAGATGGAGGGAGAGGGGGAGAGAGAGGAAGAGAAAGGAGGACGAGAGAGAGAGAGAGAGAGAGAGACTCTGCTTTTGATTGGTCAGGATTCAGTGGCAGCTCCAGGTCAGGATGAGCCTCCTCCTCCTGCACCAATCAGAGCGCTGCCTGTCCGGCATCATGATCTCCCTCTGGATGCGATTGGCTCATAAGGTTTGCAGCCATGATGTCATCCAATCCCGTGGACCAGAGCTGTGATAGGTTACAGTGCACATGTCAGTGAGTCAGGGGGGTGGACTATTTTATTATTTTGTATACATACATTCACGGTATGAAGATATTTTATTTACTCCCCCGTTCGAAAGAATGTTGAGTTTGCTCTTTTTTATACTTGCATAATATAATTATTCAAATGCAGTATTGAACTTTTATTTCCAGGGATATTTTCACGACAGTTTTATTTCCCACTTCCACCATTTTATAAGAAAATGTACACTTAGTAAAAGTTCTCACACAGAGATGACTTTACAAAGCGTTCTACCCAGTGATGAGTATTATAATTAAGGTATAAGAAGATCACAGTTTGTCCCGTAGCTGGGCGAGCATATGTTAGTTAATAATGTGCATAATTAAAAAAGGTATATACAGTACACCGGGGGGCATTTCATCATTCCCTTTGACACTTACACTCAAATACCTTTAAACAAAATGTGTTCCTGATAGCTTGAGGGCCAGTGAAATAAAAACTGGTAGAAACAATAGAAAGAAAACAACAACATCTCTGTTCAGAGAAGCTTTAAACATCAGCGTCAGGTTATCCATCTCTGCACCAGGAATACAGTCTCATGCTCCACCGGGGGGTCGACACCGCACCATGGGGGGGGGGGGGGGGGGTAATCAGCCACCTGCGGAGCCGTGTTTCTATTTCCGCCTCTTTGTGGACTGTACAGTACCATCCGGGCCGAGCCTCCATCCAACTCTGGAATACGTGTGAAACCTCTGACCTTCAGATAACAATGAGAGTGTTTATGATGCGGCACATTTTCAGGCCTCAAATTGGGAACATTTAATTTGACCGTTTTTCCGTAGTGGTGCAAGTAAGCATCATGACGTTGAGAAAACAAAAGAGCAATTCATTATTATTTGATTATTCTATTGTTAGGGCTGGACCGAATAGTTAGAACACAGGTGTCAAACACAAGGCCCGCCGGTCGAATCTGGCCCGCCACGTCATTTTCTGTGGCCCCTGACGGCTTTAAAGACATCTGAAAAATATCCTGTGCTTTTATTTTGAAGGTTTCGCGTTCGCCTCCCAGCAGGAACGCCCCGGTTTGACCCTCGTCTCTTCCCATTGTGTGGGCGGTTCTCTAGAAGTGGAGACTCCAGATGGCCTGTAGGTACGAGTGTGAGCGTGAGAGGAGGTCTGCCTGGCTGAGTTCAACCGGCGCTGCTCTGGCCACCCGCCCCAGTGCATGCTGGGATTATAGGCTGTAGCCCCGGGTGGGCCCGGAGTGGGCAGAGACGTTTGATTTATGAATGATTAACCAGATGCATCTTTCTTTGTGGGCTGCACGGTGGTGTAGTGGCTAGCACTGTCGCCTCACAGCAAGAGTGCCGTGGGTTCAATTCCCGGTCGAGGCGGTCCTTCTGTGCGGAGTTTGCATGTTCTCCCCGTGGCAGCGTGGGTTCCCTCCGGGTTCTCCGGCTTCCTCCCACAGTCCAAAGACATGCAGTCAGGTTAATTGATGTCTAAATGTCCCATAGGTGTGAATGTGAGAGTGAGTGGTTGTCTGTCTCTATGTGTGCCCTGAGATGACCTCTGACCTGTCCAGGTGACCCTGCCTTCGCCCTGTCAGCTGGGATCGGCTCCAGCGCCCCGCGACCCTAATGAGGATAAGCGGTATTGATAATGGATGGATGGATCTTTCTTTGTATTCAAGAGAATAGAGAATATTTATATGTAAAGTATATTTGAGACTTTTTAGATTTTGTATGATTGTCTGCGTTCATTAACTAGTGGTGTTTAGTAATTTCACTAGTAGTTAAATTAGTGGTGTTAAGTAGTTTAACTAGTGGTGATAAGGCTCTCTGGATGCGGTGCATCGTTGGTGTCCATCGCTCATTGACAGAAGGGGAAGGAGTAGGAGTAGAAGGAGTGGAGGAGTGAAGGAGTGGAGGTGTGGAGGAGTGAAGGAGTGGAGGAGTAGAAGGAGTGAAGGAGTGAAGGAGTGAAGGAGTGGAGGAGTGGAGGAGTGAAGGAGTGGAGGAGTAGAAGGAGTGGAGGAGTGGAGGAGTGAAGGAGTGGAGGTGTGGAGGAGTGGAGGAGTGAAGGAGTGAAGGAGTGGAGGAGTGGAGGAGTGGAGGAGTGGAGGAGTGAAGGAGTGAAGGAGTGGAGGAGTAGAAGGAGTGAAGGTGTGGAGGTGGAGGAGTGGAGGAGTGAAGGAGTAGAAGGAGTGAAGGAGTGGAGGAGTGAAGGAGTAGGAGTGGAGGAGTGGAGGAGTAGAAGGAGTGAAGGAGTGAAGGAGTGGAGGAGTGGAGGAGTGGAGGAGTGGAGGAGTGGAGGAGTAGAAGGAGTGAAGGAGTGGAGGAGTGGAGGAGTGGAGGAGTGGAGGAGTGGAGGAGTGAAGGAGTGAAGGAGTGGAGGAGTAGGAGTGAAGGAGTAGAAGGAGTGAAGGAGTGAAGGAGTGAAGGAGTGAAGGAGTGGAGGAGTAGGAGTGGAGGAGTGGAGGTGCGGAGGAGTGGAGGTGCGGAGGAGTGAAGGTGGAGGTGGAGGTGGAGGTGAAGGGTGGAGGTGAGGTGAAGGGTGAGAGTGGAGGTGGAGGTGGAGGTGGAGGTGAGGGTGAAGGGTGGAGGAGTGGAGGTGAGTGGAGGTGAGGAGGTGAAGGTGAGTGAGGGTGGAGGAGTGGAGGTGGAGGGTGGAGGTGAGTGAGGGTGAGGTGGAGGGGTGGAGGTGGAGGAGGGTGAGGGAGTGGAGGTGAAGGAGTGAGGTGAAGGAGTGAGGGTGAAGGGTGAAGGAGTGAAGGAGTGGAGGTGTGGAGGTGGAGTGGAGTGAGGGTGGAGGGTGGAGGGTGAAGGGTGAAGGTGAAGGGTGGAGGGTGGAGGAGTGGAGGAGTGAAGGGTGGAGGTGAGGGTGAAGGGTGAAGGGGTGAAGGAGTGGAGGAGTGGAGGAGTGGAGGTGGAGGTGAGTGAGGGTGGAGGGTGGAGGAGAGGAAGTGAAGGAGTGAGGTGGAGGTGGAGGGTGAGGAGGGTGGAGGAGTGAAGGGTGAAGGGTGGAGGAGTGGAGGAGGAGGGTGGAGGAGTGAAGGTGGGTGAAGGGTGAGGGTGGAGGGTGGAGGAGTGGAGGTGGAGGAGTAGAAGGAGTGAAGGAGTGAAGGAGTGAGGGTGGAGGTGGAGGGTGGAGGGTGGAGGAGTGGAAGGGTGAAGGAGTGAGGTGAGGGTGAGGTGAGGTGGAGGTGGAGGGTGGAGGTGTGGAGGTGAAGGGTGAAGGGTGGAGGGTGGAGGAGTGGAGGAGTGGAGGAGTGAAGGAGTGGAGGAGTGAAGGGTGAGGGTGGAGGTGGAGGGTGGAGGGTGGAGGTGAAGGAGTGGAGGTGTGGAGGAGTGAAGGAGTGAAGGAGTGGAGGTGGAGGAGTGAAGGAGGGTGAAGGGTGGAGGTGAGAGAGGTGGAGGGTGAGAGAGGTGGAGGTGGAGGGTGGAGGTGGAGGGTGGAGGGTGAGAGAGGTGGAGGGTGGAGGTGGAGGGTGGAGGGTGAGAGAGGTGGAGGGTGAGAGAGGTGGAGGGTGGAGGGTAGAGGTGGAGGGTGGAGGAGTGAAGGGTGGAGGTGGAGGAGTGAAGGAGTGGAGGGTGGAGGGTGAAGGAGTGGAGGAGTGAAGGGTGGAGGTGGAGGTGGAGGTGGAGGTGGAGGAGTGGAGGGTGGAGGGTGAAGGGTGGAGGGTGGAGGTGGAGGGTGGAGGAGTGAAGGGTGGAAGGGTGGAGGGTGGAGGTGAGGGTGAGAGAGTAGAAGGGTGGAGGGTGGAGGAGTGAGGGTGGAGGGTGGAGGTGGAGGGTGGAGGTGGAGGGTGGAGGTGGAGGGTGGAGGTGGAGGTGGAGGAGTGAGGGTGAGGGTGGAGGTGAAGGGTGAAGGGTGGAGGTGGAGGTGGAGGTGGAGGAGTGAAGGGTGGAGGTGTGGAGGAGTGAAGGGTGAAGGGTGAAGGGTGGAGGGTGGAGGAGTGAAGGGTGAAGGGTGAAGGAGTGGAGGGTGGAGGAGTGGAGGAGTGGAGGTGAAGGGTGAAGGAGTGAAGGGTGGAGGGTGGAGGTGGAGGTGGAGGTGAAGGGTGGAGGGTGGAGGAGTGAAGGGTGAAGGAGTAGAAGGGTGAAGGAGTGGAGGTGTGGAGGGTGGAGGAGTGAAGGGTGAAGGGTGGATGGTGGAGGTGGAGGTGGAGGGTGAAGGGTGAAGGGTGAAGGAGTGGAGGGTGAAGGGTGAAGGGTGAAGGGTGGAGGAGTAGAAGGAGTGAAGGGGTGGAGGTGTGGAGGTGGTGGAGGTGAAGGTGGAGGGTGGAGGAGTGAAGGGTGAAGGGTGAAGGGTGGAGGTGGAGGTGGAGGGTGGAGGAGTAGAAGGGTGGAGGGTGGAGGGTGGAGGTGGAGGTGGAGGGTGAAGGGTGGAGGTGAAGGGTGGAGGGTGAAGGGTGGAGGGTGGAGGAGTGGAGGAGTGGAGGGTGGAGGAGAGGGGTGGAGGTGGAGGTGGAGGAGTGGAGGAGTAGAAGGGTGGAGGTGAAGGGTGAAGGTGGAGGAGTAGAAGGGTGAAGGGTGGAGGTGGAGGGAGTGAAGGGTGGGAGGAGGTGAAGGGTGGAGGGAGGTGGAGGAGGGTGGAGGTGTGGAGGTGGGAGTGAAGGGTGAAGGGTGGAGGTGGAGGGGTGGAGGGTGGAGGTGTGGAGGAGTGGATGGAGGTGAAGGGTGAAAGGAGGTGGAGGAGGGTGAAGGGTGGAGAAGGGTGGAGGTAGAAGGGTGGGAGGTGGAGGAGTGAGGGTGGAGGTGAAGGGTGGAGGTGGAGTGAAGGGTGAAGGGAAGGGTGGAGGTGGAGGTGGAGGTGGAGTGGAGGGTGGAGGTGGAGGGTGGAGGGTGGAGGTGGAGGGGTGGAGGAGTGGAGGAGGTGGAGGGTGGAGGAGTGAGGTGAAGGGTGGAGGGTGGAGGGTGGAGGAGGTGGAGGGTGGAGGGTGGAGGTGAGGGTGGAGGTGAGGTGGAGGGGAGGGTGGAGGGTGGAGGTGGAGGTGGAGGGTGAAGGGTGGAGGAGTGGAGGAGTAGAAGGAGTGAAGGAGTGGAGGAGTGGAGGTGAGGGTGGAGGAGTGAAGGGTGAAGGGTGGAGGGTGAGGTGGAGGAGTGAAGGGTGGAGGGGTGGAGTGGAGGTGGAGGGAGGAAGGGTGGAGGTGGAGGTGGAGGTGAAGGGTAAGGGTGGAGGTGGAGGTAAGGGTGGAGGTGGAGGTAAGGGTGGAGGTGGAGGTAAGGGTGGAGGTAAGGGTGGAGGTGGAGGTAAGGGTGGAGGTGGAGGGTGGAGGGTGGAGGGGGAGGTAAGGGTGGAGGTGGAGGGTGAAGGGTGGAGGTGAGGGGTGGAGGTGGAGGAGTGAAGGAGTGAAGGGTGAGGGTGGAGGAGGGTGGAGGGTGGAGGGCGTGAGGGTGGAGGGTGGAGGGTGGAGGAGGGAGGGTGGAGGGGAGGTGGAGGTGGAGGTGGAGGGTGAAGGGTGGAGGAGTGGAAGGGTGGAGGGTAGAGGGTGGAGGGTGGAGGGAGGAGTGGAGGTGGAGGTGGAGGGTGAAGGGTGGAGAGTGAAGGGTGGAGGTGAAGGGTGAGGGTGGGAGTGGAGGTGGAGGGTGGAGGAGTGAAGGGTGGAGGTGAAGGGTGAAGGGTGAAGGGTGAGGTGGAGGAGAAGGAGTGAAGGGTGAAGGTGGAGGGTGGAGGTGGAGGGTGAGAGAGGTGGAGGGTGGAGGTGGAGGGTGAGAGAGGTGGAGGCTGGAGGTGGAGGGTGAAGGGTGGAGGGTGGAGGTGGAGGGTGAGAGGGTGGAGGTGGAGGTGGAGGAGGAGTGGAGGTGGAGGTGGAGGGTGGAGGTGAAGGTGGAGGGGTGGAGGGTGGTGGAGGAGTGAGGGTGGAGGTGGAGGTGGAGGTGGAGGTGGAGGGTGAAGGGTGGAGTAGAAGGGTGAAGGGTGGAGGGTGGAGGGGAGTGGAGGTGGAGGTGGAGGTGGAGTGGAGGAGGGTGGAGGAGTGAAGGTGAAGGGTGGAGGTGAAGGTGGAGGTGAAGGGTGAAGGGTGGAGGTGGAGAAGGTGAAGGGTGGAGGAGTGGAGGTGGTGGAGGGTGAAGGTGGAGGGTGGAGGGTGGAGGGAGGTGGAGGGTGGAGGAGTGAGTGGAGGTGGAGGAGTGGAGGTGGAGGAGGTGAAGGGTGGAGGGTGAGGTGAAGGAGTGAGGTGGAGGAGTGAAGGGTGAAGGAGTGGAGGTGTGGAGGGGGTGGAGAGGAGTGAAGGGTGAGAGGTGGAGTGGAGGGTGGAGGTGGAGGAGTGGAGGGAGTGGAGGAGTGGAGGTGGAGGGTGGAGGGTGGAGGAGGGTGGAGGGTGAGGAGTGGAGGAGGTGGAGGAGTGAAGTGAGGTGGAGGTGGAGGTGAGGGTGAGGGTGAAGGGTGGAGGTGGAGGAGTGAAGGGTGAAGGAGTGAAGGGTGGAGGTGGAGGTGAGGGTGAAGGGTGGAGGTGGAGGAGGAGGTGGAGGTGTGGAGGAGTGAGGAGTGAAGGAGTGAAGGTGGAGGTGGAGGTGGAGAGGGTGAGGTGAAGGGTGAAGGGTGAAGGAGTGGAAGGGTGGAGGTGAAGGGTGGAGGAGTGAAGGGTGGAGGTGGAGGTGTGGAGGTGAAGGGTGAAGGGTGAAGGGTGGAGGTGAAGGGTGGAGGAGGAGGTGGAGGTGGAGGTGAGGGTGAGGAGGTGAAGGAGTGGAGGGTGAAGGGTGGAGGTTGGAGGGTGAGAGTGAGGAGTGGAGGAGTGAAGGTGAGGAGTGGAGAGGGTGGAAGGTGGAGGTGGAGGAGTAGGGTGGAGGAGTGAAGGGTGAGGGGAGGTGGAGGGTGAAGGAGTGGAGGAGTGAAGGAGTGGAGGGTGAAGGGTGGAGGTGGAGGTGGAGTGGAGGTGGAGGAGTGGAGGAGTGGAGGGTGAAGGGTGAAGGGTGGAGGGTGGAGGAGTGAAGGGTGGAGGAGTGGAGGAGTGAAGGGTGGAGGGTGGAGGTGGAGGTGGAGGAGTAGAGGTGGAGTGGAGGGTGGAGGAGTGAAGGGTGGAGGGTGGAGGTGGAGGAGTGGAGGAGTGGAGGGTGGAGGTGAAGGGTGAGGAGGAGGTGGAGGAGTGAAGGAGTGGAGGGTGAAGTGGCGAGGAGTCACGGTATGAGGATCTGAAGGGTGAAGGAGTCAGGGTGGAAGGAGTAGAACGTTGGAGGTGTGTGGAGGGTGAAGAAAGCTCTGAGGAGGACTCGCTCATGGATTTATTCTGTTCTCGTGTAAAGTGGCGAGTCATCACGGCTCCATGACGATCTGAACGTGAACGCTGGTCATCCCGGGATCTAATGAGGAACTTTGTGTTGTGTCAAGAAACAGTGAGGACTCACTTGTTTCTGCTTTCAAAGTAAAAGTTTTAGAGAATGAATGTGTTGAGATATGTACTCAGATGTATATGTAATGTGATGCTGTACTGTGGTATGTATATATGGTTACACCACAGGGTGGCGCTAGGGCTCAGGCTATAAAGGCTAATGTGTCACATGTTATTTGTTCAGTTGAAGTAGCTCTGACCGTGAGACTGATGTGTCTGAAGCTTGCTAAATAAATACGCCGACAACGGCTAAAGATAAATCCATCATTTATTCTTTCCTCCGAATGCAACGGTAGCTGCTGCAACAGTGCTCCACAACTCAACAGGTTATGGGCCCAGGAGTCGTTCGGAAGAAAAGTTTAACAGTTAGAAAGTCGCAACGAACCGCGTGCTAACGGGCAGCTAGCTAAGAAGAAGAGCAAGCTCGCATGATGGAACAACGAGGGAGGAGCAGGTTGCCTCGACCGACATTCGACGGAGCGAAACCAAGTATGAGATTTGGGAAACCAAAACGCTGGGATATCTCCATTTGAATGGACTAAAGGACACTATTCTGAGAGAACCGACGTCAGAACAAGAGCGAGCAGCAGATGCAGGTAAAAATGCTGACGCATACGCATGAAACTAATTTTACTGTTGGACGACAAAAGCCTCTCGTTAGTAATGAGGATCGCCCGATGATGGAAGAAAAGCTCTGAAAATATTGAGAGAGTATTATGCAGGAAGGAAAGCCCCGTATAATCAACTTGTACACCACGTTGACATCGCTTCAGAAGGCAAGCCATGAGAGTATAATGGACTATATCATCAGAGCAGAAACCGCCATCACAGCGCTGAGGAACGCAGGTGAAACGTTAGGAGACGGATTGCTAGTGGCTATGGTTTTAAAAGGACTGCCTGAGAGTTTTAAGCCATTTGCAATACATGTGGCGCATATGGACGATAACATCACGTTTGCAGAATTCAAGACTAAACTACGAAGTTTTGAAGAAGCGGAGAAGTTCAACGTAGCTGAGTCGGCGACAGTGTGATGAAGACTCAAGGGAAGAGTGGGCGTCCGCCAAAGCGGTCGCCCGTGACTGGAACAAAGAAGACACAGAAATGTCATGTTTCAAGTGTGGCATCAAAGGCCACAGAGCGAGAGCGTGTCGACAGAAGACATGGTGTAGTTTTTGCAAAAGCGACACACACAAAGATGCCACGTGTCGGCGTAAGGACAAACAAGATGGTGTGAGTAAAGTCTCAGAAGATGCCGACGAGGACTACGCGCTCACGGTGAGAGACGGAGGAACCAGAACCCAGCGGCAGCCGGCGTGCTGTATCCAGGAGAAGGGTCTGATGGTGGACACAGGAGCTACCTCTCATGTCATCACTGACATAACCTGTTTCAAAAGTTTCGACAGCGCGTTCAAGCAAGAAACGCACATTGTCGAGCTGGCAGACGGCACCCGATGCAGCGGAATTGCTCAGCGGAGGGGGAATGCTGAGGTTTCCCTCATCGACAGCAGCGGACAGCGACGAAAGGCGCGCTGAGAGATGCTTTGTTTGTACCGTCATATCCCCAGAGCATCTTCTCGGTGAAGGCAGCTACCACGGTGGAGCTACGGTTGTCTTCAAAGAAGATAAAGATGTCCTGATAACCAGAGGCGGTACCAGGTTTAACATTCATGTGTATGGAAAGCTGTATTATTTGCATACTGAATGTGAATCTAATGATAAGTGTAATGCCTGTCACGACATACAGACATGGCATGAAATATTAGGCCATTGTAACTATGACGATGTTGCGAAGTTGCAAAATGTTGTTGTAGGTATGCAGATCAAAGGTAAAACGGGTAGGCCCGAACAAGAGTGTGAGGTGTGTATTCAGGGAAAGTTTGCCCAAACCAGAAATAGGGACCCTGATACCAGAGCAAAGGCTCCCTTACAGATGGTACACACAGACCTTGCAGGTCCTGTATCCACTGAGTCGAGAGAAGGTTACAAATATGTGCAATCATTTACTGATGATTACTCAAGCGCAGTGTTTGTTTATTTTCTAAAGAAGAAAAGTGACACAACACAGGCTACGGAAAAGTTCTGAGCAGATGTATCCCCTTATGGGAAGGTGAGGTGCATCAGATCCGACAACGGAACAGAGTTTACATGCAGTGATTTCCAAGCAGTGTTGAGGAAAAATAATATCAGACATGAAACGTCAGCTCCTTATTCCCCACACCAGAACGGAACAGCAGAGGGGTTGGCGTACTCTTTTTGAGATGGGTAGGTGCATGATAGCTGAAAGTGCATTAAACAAGCAGCTATGGCCCTACGCTGTACAAACAGCAGCAATGGTACGGAACAGATGTTTTAACAAACGTACAGGGCAGACTCCTTATGAGCTGCTAACCGACAAAAAGCCCAATGTATCCAAAATGCAAAAATTTGGGTCTGTATGTTACACATACAAACAGAGCAAAGGGAAGCTTGATTCCAGATGTGAGAAGGGGCATTTTGTAGGTCACGACAAGAACAGCCCAGCGTATTTGGTGTATCATCCAGATACAAACAAAGTACAAAAACACAGACTAGTAAAGTTTGTGAGGCAGTCAACTGTGGAAAAACAAACACAGACAGGTGAGCCAGATCCAAGCGATAGCTATGATGACACTGTGAGACCCAGGACTACTGAAACCACGCAGGGGGTGAGTAGGAAAACCGAAAATAGTGATAGTCCAGGTACAGAAACGAGGTCTAGTGACCATAATCAAACGCAACAGAGTGTGACAAGTGGCGAACCAGAGAGTAAAAGGCATCCATCTAGAGAAAGAAGGAAGCCGAGTCATTTAGATGAGTTCATAACTGAAAACGGTGTCAGTGATGCGCTTCATATCACAGTAGACTACTGCTGTAGAGCGGTGTGTGGCATTCCACAGACATTTGGGGAGGCAATGGGGTCAGCTAACTCAAAACAATGGACAAAAGCCATGGATGAGGAAATCCAGTCCTTAAACGAAAACAAGACCTTTACCCCGACATCACTGCCAATAGGCAAGGAGACAGTGGGGGGTAGATGGGTTTACGCCATCAAGACTGATGCAGATGGGAGAGACAAATACAAAGCAAGGTTTGTGGCCAAGGGTTACAGACAGAGAAAGGGAATAGACTATGGGAGACGTTTTCACCCACGGCAGACATGACGAGTGTAAGGGTGGTGCTACAAAAGCTGCACAGGAGAATTTACTCCTACACCAAATGGACGTGAAAACTGCGTGCCTTGCGCTCCCATAGATTATGAGATCTACATCAATCCACCAGAGGGTTATGAAGAAAAAGAGGTATAGTTTATAAGCTAGAAATCCTTTACGGTCTTAAACAGTCCGGCCGAAATTGGAATAGGGTTTTGCACAATTGCCTTACTGAGGATGGATTCACACAAAACCCAGCCGACCACTGTGTTTATGCCAAAGAGTCAAAAGAAGGAAAGGTGATCATAATCATATGGGTCGATGACTTGATCATTGCAGCAAGCAATGAAGAGAGACTGAAAGAGGTGAAAGAAATGCTCGCAGAAAAGTTTAAAATGAAAGATTTAGGCAAACTCAAAACATTTCTGGGTATTGATTTCAGTCAATCAGATGGATGTGTAAACATGTCACAGGAAAGGTACACTAACAAGATACTACAGCGTTTTAATATGCAAGATTGTAGGACCAGAGAAACACCCTGTGAGCAGAAGCTAGAGTATACTGATGATGCAGTAAAGATGGAAGATGTCAGGATGTACAGGAGGCTGTGGGTAGTCTTATATACCTCACTACTTGTACCAGACCAGATTTGAGTTTTGTAGTGAGCAGATTATCACAGTACTTTGCAGAGCCTACAGAGGAGCAGTGGGTCACTGTGAAGCACGTACTAAGGTATCTCAAAGGCACTGCAGAGAAAGGGTTAAACTTTAGGAGAAATGACAGTGAGGAGCTAGGAATACTAGCCTACAGTGATGCTGACTGGGCGGCTGATACCAGTGACAGACGCAGTACCACAGGATACTGTGTCAGTCTTAGTCAGAACAGCTCTCTAGTCTCGTGGAAGACTAGAAAACAACCCACAGTTGCGCTGTCCACCTGCGAGGCAGAATACATGGCACTGGCTTCAACCATACAGGAATGTCTATACCTGGAGCAATTATTAGGGGGTATAGATAACTACAAGTACACACAAACTATTGTACATGAGGACAATCAGGGGACAATAGCTCTTGCCAAAAACCCTGTAAACAGACAGAGGTGTAAACACTTTGACATAAAGTACCACTTTATCAGGTCAACTGTGATCGAGGGAAGGGTGATTTTGATGTATTGTTCTACCGATAACATGATTGCTGATGTGATGACCAAACCTGTAAGTAAGTTGAAACTGAAGAGGTTTGCAAGTGCTCTTTTTGGAGAGTGATATGTGTATGACAGAGGTTCACATTCATTCTGTTTTTTTGTGTGTGTTTCTTTTGCTTGAAGTATAGCAACCTGAGTTCAAGTGGGGGTGTTGAGATATGTACTCAGATGTATATGTAATGTGATGCTGTACTGTGGTATGTATATATGGTTACACCACAGGGTGGCGCTAGGGCGCAGGCTATAAAGGCTAATGTGCCATATGATACTTGGTTCAGTTGAAGTAGCTCTGACCGTGAGACTGATGTGTCTGAAGCTTGCTAAATAAATACGCCGACAACGGCTAAAGATAAATCCATCATTTATTCTTTCCTCCGAATGCAACGGAAGCTGCTGCAACAGTGCTCCACAACTCAACAGAATGTGTGTGTGTGTGTGTGTGTGTGTGTGTGTGTGTGTGTGTGTGTGTGTGTGTGTGTGTGTGTGTGTGTGTGTGTGTGTGTGTGTGTGTGTGTGTGTGTGTGTGTGTGTGTGTGTGTGTGTGTGTGTTACCTCCACTCCACTCTCCGGTCCTCATAAAGGTCGGCAGGCTCACTCCACACGGTATTATTCTGCCTCCACATCCAGACGTGTTGCCTCACGGCATCGGTGATCAGAATTAGACGCGGTTGTGATGACCATGTGTCAACTAAATAAGTCTGATTTCTCTGTGTGTGTGTGTGTGTGTTAATAGTATTGAATGAAATGGAATAACAGGAGTGTGAGACTCGGCTGCTCGTGATTAACGGCGCTGACACACGTTTTATTCTCCCCGTCGTTTTGGGGATCTCGCGTTTAAATTTGGAAAGCGCCAACACTCCTCGAGAGCATCACGAGGTTTACTCGTGCCATTTAAGAACAGAAGGGGGGAATAAACGCTCCCATCCAAAGAGCGCCACGCGAATATTTATACATTTTTAATTCGGAAGAGAACGATTAATCCCCCGTTCGTTGTTTTCGATGTGTCGGCATCGCTGCGCTCAGTTCTAATGTGCTTCAATGGGAATTCTTCCTTTCGATATTTGCACGACATTGCAGTATTCATGGGTTAAAAACGTTGTCTTGCAGAAACCCCCCCGCAGCTCGACTTTTTTACGTAACGTATTCGATTTAGCGGAAAATGAACATGAGACTGAACTTCTGTACGCGGTCGCCTTCTTCTCTCACGGGACGTAATACCGTCTCTTCGCTCGCTCGCACACACACACACACACACACACACACACACGCTGTAAGTGGAGGCTGGACTTTCTCTTTTCGGAGGAGAATATCTGATTTGTGGTCTATAAATAAATTACAGTCGGAGTCAAACGGTGCAAAAATATTGTCCAGTCAGCATTTTACACCTGGGTTACCACAGCTACAGCTCTGTGTTGGGTTTTTATTAATTAGGTCTGAGAGAGGCCAGGTTTTCTTAAAAAGCTCCGCGGTGATATAAGTCGACATCCGACTCCATAAATAAAGAGAACGTGTTTGATTTGCATTGATCTCGCCCTGCAGAGTTATTCCTGGGGCGTCTCCTCTCACCACCAGCGGCTGCGGGACTCGTGTCGGCCAATAGATCGTCTCCTGTATGATAACGGGACTCTGATGTCATCGCCTCACATCATCGGGATGAACTCAGAGTTAATATACTGTGTGGAGAGCGCTGAGGGATCAGGATTTACACGACTGTTAGATTGAGGGGGTTTTCTCTCACAGATTTGGTACCCGCTCCCCTCTCGGAGTCTCCGAGGGGGGGGGGGAGAGGGGGGGAGTGTTACGAGCAGTGGCGGTGCGTCCATAGAGGGCGCTAGGGCGCCGCCCCTCTTAAAGTTTTGAGATGAAAAAAAAAGAAGAAGAAAGAAAATTATATATCCTGTCAAAAAACATTATATTCCAAATCATTTAAATAGCAAATAAACCGCGTTGACGGCTAAATGTGTGTGGGAGACCGTCAGCCTGTCAACAACCACTTAAGTTAAATGTGACATAAATAATATATCGCCACTCATCCTCACGGAGAGAAGCCCCGCCCCATTTTCGGGGCTCCGGCACAACGTGTGTGTGCGGCAGCGAGTAAACATTTCACGGTCGTTTCGGCAAGGACGGCTTCTCATTGGCGGATGAAATGTGAATCTTGGGGCGCAAACATGTGCGCCCTGGCCTATGACATCGTTTCTTATTTCACGTGACTGGACTATTCGGCCAATCAGAGACCGGTATCGTTCCCTCAGCCAGAGAGCTCCATGGAGCTACGGGAGCAGGTAGCTAACGGAGCTGGTTAGCTGGAGGCTCAGTGAGTAATGCTGTTTAGTTTCCCCTGTCTGTTGTTCCAAAGTCCTGGGACTGAAACTCTCTGGACTACAACGGGGGGAGGGATCTAAAGAGCTGCAGACAAGTCTAAAGCAGTTATTGTTATTGGACAGTGTTGAGCACGGTGTGTTCTTGAAATAAAGCTTTGTTTTTTACAATATTCTACTCAAAACCTCTTTTCTTCTCATTGTTGAGTGATATTTAAACCGCGTCGCCAAACTGCGCCCCCCCCCAAAATGTCACCAGCCGCCACTGGTTACGAGCTCGCACGAGATGTGAACTGATGGCATCTGGCATCTCACATGAAAGCCCACTGATTATGTCTTATTTGTGGCGGGGGGGGGGGGGGGGGGGATGTGCTTCCGTTGGATCTGCACGTCCGTTCGTATTAGCGGCGAGACGCGGCGTCCCGGAGAGGCCCGAGGTGAGCGCGCTCTTGAGGAGGAGCGGGGGCGGTGACATCACTTTCAAATTACAACCCAATAGCCCTTCTTCTTGTTCTTCTTCTTCTTGTTCTTGTTCTTCTTCTTCTTCTTCCTTTTCTTCTTCCTCTTCTTCATTTTCTCCTCCTCCTCCTCCTCCTCCTCCTCCAGTGAATATTCCCTGAGATGATACAAATGCCCTCACGGTGTTTCTCTAATTAAGTCATAAATAAAAACCAGGTCATGTATTACAGTACTTATGGAGTGGTGGCTGCAGAGGAACTCCTTTCCTCAGATTCAGCATTTATTGTGAGCTCCACACGTCTGCTCTTTACCCATTCAGTGTGTGTGTGAGAGAGAGGGAGAGAGAGGGTGAGTGTGAGGTTGTGTGTGTTTGCAAATGTCCGAGTATCTCATGTTGTTGTATTTTTGATTGTTTTCATGTGTATGTGTGCTCATGTGTCAACTCCCCTGTGTGTGTGTGTGTGTGTGTGTGTGTGTGTGTGTGTGTGTGTGTGTGTGTGAATGCTCATTTTGTGTTAAGAAATGGGAACACCTGGTGTGTCTACACACACCAGATGAGTCACATGACCCGTTCTTAATTTCATCTGCTCCAACACATCTGCCTCAACCACGACAGAGTGTGGATGATGTTAAAGAGGGTGAAGCTCAGCATCAGGATGGCGTTCCTAATAGTGTGTGTGTGTGTGTGTGTGTGTGGTTCATGCTCCATGTACTCGCTGAAAAGCGAGCCGTGACGAATGAGTGAGTGTGTTATTCCCAGCTGGATAGACGTGTGTGTGAAAACACATTTCTTTGTGTCTCGTGCTCACGGCGGCTCCGTGAGGCGCCGGGCGGCGGCGGCGTTAATGGCGCCCTGCGAGTCGCGTGCACCGATGATCCTCCACCGAAGTGACAGAGCGGCGATGGTGCGCCGCGGAGTCATGAATGTCTGAAGGGATGCAGCCTGGAAGCTGTCAACACACCCGGGTGAGCCGCTTCTCCGGGGTCTCCGGGTCGATTCCGGGGCCCGATGTTGTGGCGCCGCCGACCTCATGGGCGCCACCCGGGGGAGACGTTTAGGCATTTTTTTAGGCGGACATTTTTTGCCCCAATGACTGAAATCCAAGAGCATTTATAAATAAATTGGGGCACTTTTTGAAACTTGTGAAATGACATTTAACCTTTGTTCAAAAATAATAAATATACTTATTTAGGCTTAAAGGATATGAGCAATTGTCATAAAAATGTCAATAATAAGACTATTAGGCAATAATAAGACTATTAGGCAATAATAAGACTATTAGGCAGTAATAAGACTATTAGGCAGTAATAAGACTATTAGGCAATAATAAGACTATTAGGCAGTAGTCTCCACATTCAAAGTGTTTTCTTAGATTTCTTGGACCATAAACAAACAGAAAACATTAATCAGACGATTATATTAAATGTTATTCTTATTTCTTTGTGGTTATTTATTGTTTTTACATTTTTTAAACAACTATTAATAATTCTAACTTATTTCTTAGTTTTTTTTATAATTCAAAATTATATATATATATTTGTTGTTGTTGTGTGTACCTACCTAGTACAGGCAACACAGACAGGACACACACAACAAAGAACACAACACAAAAAACATGTACTTTAACTGATATTTCCATTGTTTTTCATCTTTTTTTTTTACATATACAAACAGATAACACACCGAGCCAGACGTCTACACATGTACCTAAACACGCACACACACACACACACACACACACACACACACCTGGTCCATCTGTACAGACACACCTGCATCACTCGATGTAGAGTCTTCTGATTGGACTCGAATCTCCGCTTCTCGTCTCTCCAGCCGAGGTAAAGATAAAGAGTGTGTGTGTGCCTGTGTGTGTGAGTGCGTCTGAGTGTGTGTGAGTGAGCGTATGTGAGAGTGTGTGAGTGTGTGCGTGGGAGTGACTGTGTTAGTGTGTGTGAGAGCTTGTGTGTGAATGTGTGTTTATGTATGCATGTGTGTTTGTGTGTGTGGGTGAGCGTGTGGGAGAGTGTGTGTGTATGTGTGTGTATGTGATGGAGTGTGAGTGAGTGTGTGTGTGTGAGTGAGTGTCTGTGTGAGCTTGTGTGTGTGTGTGTGTGTGTGTGCTTGTATGTGTGAGTGAGTCTGTGTGTGTGTCTGTGTGAGCTTGTGTGTGTGAGCTTGTGTGTGTGTGTGTGTGTGTCTGTGTGAGCTTGTGTGTTTATGTGATGGAGTGTGAGTGAGTGTGTGTGAGTGTGTGTGTGTGTGTCTGTGTGAGCTTGTGTGTTTATGTGATGGAGTGTGAGTGAGTGTGTGAGTGAGTCTGGGTGAGCTTGTGTGTGTGTGTGTGTGTGTGTGCTTGTGTGTGTGAGTGAGTCTGTGTGTGTGTGTGAGCTTGTGTGTGTGTGTGTGTGAGCTTGTGTGTGTGTGTGTGTGTGTGTGAGCTTGTGTGTGTGTGAGCTTGTGTGTGTGTGTGAGTTGGTGTGTGTGTGTGTCTGTGTGAGCTTGTGTGTGTATGTGATGGAGTGTGTGAGCTTGTGTGTGTGTGTGTGTGTGTGTGTGTGTGTGTGTGTGTGAGTGTGTGTGTGTGTGTGTGTGTGTGTGTGTGTGTGTGTGTGTGTGTGTGTGTGTGTGTGTGTGTGTGTGTGTGTGTGTGTGTGTGTGTGTGTGTGTGTGTGTGTGTGTGTGAGCGCAGCGTGCAGCTCTTATCTGAAGCTGGCTGCTCACTCAGCTGCGAGATGTCCAGGTGGAGCCGACGCCTCCGTCTCAGCGCCGCCAAGCCAACGGAGGGCTGACGGGTAATAAGTCCTCTTCGGGAAAGATGCAACGCATATGTTGAAAACTTTCACCGCATTAACGCCAACAAAAAAGAAGAAAAATCCAAAGTCGTCTGCCGGATTTTCCTTTTCATTCAATTAGTTCGTACGGAGTTCAAATCTGATTTATAATTACGCAATCAGAGACTCGCTCCGGCTCCGAGGGAAGAGAAGCTGCAGGTCAGACATCTGCACGCTCACAATGCAATCAGATGTGGAAACATCAATACAATAACACGGTTATGCATAATTAAACTCTGAGAATGAGTAGAATTGTAACAATGACGCGAGCTAAAGTCTGTGTTTTAAAAAAAGTTTTATGAAGTCAATAATTATACTTTTATTACAGTGAATGGAAATAAAGTGTGTCCAGGTCACCCCATGCCAGCATCTTGTCAAGAGTTTATTTATTTACATTTTTTACAGTGTTCAGATGGTCAAATCTTATTAGAAATGCCATATTTTTATTTAACCAACTGTAGTTTTATTTGTTTTGTCATGCTGTTTGCGTGCTCGTCGTGAAGGAGGCTCAATGTTGCTCCTTAGTGTTATTTAATAAAAAGATATTGTCCTCGGGCTCTCAGGCAGTATTTTGACTTGAAGTTACTGAAGCGCTTTTTGAAACCAGACTAATTAAATTCCTCTTTTTGTTTGCCACTTCCTTCAGGCATCATGACCCAGCTGATCTCCTCAGTTGTACTCCAACACTTGCTTACATACATTATAATGTTTTATTAAGTATTTAAGATTTCAGAGTCAACATAACGGGTCAATGAAACGAATAAATAAAACATAAAATGACATGTCATGTATTGATAACACCGTTTTTTTTCTTTAAATAAGTGTGATTTCAATGTGTTTGAGTGCAATTTTCAGAGTTTTTTTTACCACATGTTGATGATTATCTGGATGAATATTGTGAATCTCAATAATTTTTTTGGTGCCCGGAGAATCGTGACATTCATTTTCGCCTCGTGAACGATGAGTAATGGCGGTACTGCGATTATTACTGGCGCTTTCTTCTTCTTCCACGACTCTGTCTGACTTCTCTCCGACACTTACCTATAATACTGCATTTTGGCCCTTTTGATATGAAAGCTGTTTGTCTGCTGGACTGAAAGGCGTCACGAGAGAGAACGCTTTGGCTCATAAGACAACGACACAGTTCCTCGTCTATCTCTGGATTGAGGACAGATATAATTGTTCTTTTATCTCTTAGGGACGGCTTTCAATCAGCACGGTGACCCCGACGAGACAAAAAAACACACAGGGGGGTCAGGCAGCGGGGAACATGACTTGCAAGATTACAACAGCCAAAACATGGCAGCGTATTGTGCACTTTAAAGAGGTGCAACTGTAGATGGCACATCACTTTTAAATGCATGTGACATTCGCTCTCATGGTTAATTAAACCACCGGCTACCTCGCCTAGAGTACGGTGAACGGATCAACGGGGGGTGGGGGGGGGGACCTTTGGGTACGTCCACGGTGCCACATCTGTGCTGCACCCTGCAGTAAAACAGTGGGATTAGTCTGCGTGCGCTATCAGCAGCTGCTCAGTGCACCAAAGCCCTCCGACGCGTTGGCGATAGGAGGTTTAGAATATCTGGCGCCGCAGATTGAATCATCATGGGAGGAGATAACGTAGCGGGGCTCTCTGTGCCACGTGTCCGAGGCGAAGCCAGTGTGAGCGGCGGCTCCGTGTTGGGCCACGCCAAACAGAACCAGCGGAGCGGTTTAACTAGAACACTGGTTCTCAATCTTTTTCCAGTGATGTACCCCACCTGTGAAATATTACAGTACCCCCTAAAGCAGCGCAAAAATATATGTAATACACAGCGCCTGATTTAGAATATAATATACGCAATTAACCCTGTAAGACCCAAGCATAGAAATAATAAATCTTTTTTTTTTAAAGTCAGATGATGTTGTAAGAGTCTTCTGATGCAGATAATGAAGGATTAATTTAAAAAAAATGTTTTTGTAAGTTTTTAGGGAAACGTTGTAATAACTAATTCCAATGCAAATTAATCCTATTCAGGCAATACACTCCACTGATGGCACACAATACTGTCTGGCTAGCCTAATGTGTTCTCTACTTACATTTACAAAAGGAAAATACAACCCCCCCAGAACTCTTACATCCCCATATTCCAGAACATTTACACCTCTCCCTGAACAACGCATTATAAATGCAACCCCCACATTCCAGAACATTTACACCTCTCCTGAACAATGCATTATAAATGCAACCCCACATTCCAGAACATTTACACCTCTCCCTGACCAATGCAAAATACTTGCAACTCCCACATTCCAAAACATTTACACTTGTCCCTGAACAACCATCCTCCAAAGCACTCTACAAACATTATCTGGCTTGTGTAACAAGGAGATATTTGGGCAAACCAACAAAGTCCAGATAAAAAAACCAGTTGACTATATCTCACTGCGAACATAGAAATAACATAGGGTTTGGGTTACCCTAACCCATTCAGAATTATTCAAATCTGGTCTAAACTTCAAATTATAACAAATAACCCTTTTGTAAAGTGTGAATCATCAAATACATTATATTTATCCTGTATCTGAACATCCGAGAAGTGGAATGTCTCCATGTAGTGTGCAAGGTGCACCTGCTATTTTAGCTACCATTTTCACCCAACGTTGTAAAATTACAACAATGACATAACAAGCTGAAAATCTAATGTGATGCATTAATTCCACAATAACTTAGTATTTACATGAACTACATATTCTAACAATCACCAAAAAAAAGATTTCATGGAATTTACTGACTTCAATGTTGATATATCCAGTTGAATGAAACAAGGAGATGTGCTTCCGGGAAAGTTTGCAGGTAGAGTGAGTTCATGGCCTTATGGCCACACCTATATACACATTTACAATCCAATGGCATTGCAAGGCAAGACAATAGGACCCATTGACTATGTAAATATGGTCTTTCCCCAAAAAACGTTTTTGCAAATGTGTTTTTTAGAGAGATAAAAGTGACGTTGTAATATTACAACGAGGGGTCTTACAGGGTTAAGTTTATGAATTTACATTTATAATTAATTGAATATTTATTAAATAACTATTTTTAAAGGATTTTTTAATGGATAGT
>NC_079409.1:5357236-5379736 GCF_029220125.1 Pseudoliparis swirei
TTGAAACTTGTGAAATAACATTTAACCTTTGTTTAAAAAATAATAAATATACGTATTTAGGCTTACAGGATATGAGCAAGTGTCATAAAAATTGCAATAATAAGACTATTAGGCAATAATAAGACTGTTAGTCAATAATAAGACTATTAGACAATAATAAGACTATTAGGCAGTAATAAGACTATTCGGCAATAATAAGACTATTAGGCAATAATAAGACTATTAGACAATAATAAGACTATTAGGCAATAATAAGACTATTAGGCAATAGTAAGACTATTAGACAATAATAAGACTATTAGACAATAATAAGACTATTAGGTAATGATAAGACAACTAGGCAGTATTCTACAGATTCAAAGTTTTTTCTTCGATTTTTTAACAAAAAACAAACAAACATAAATTAGACGATCATATTAAATGTTATTCTTATTTATTTTCAGTTATTCATTGTTATTACATTTTTTTAACAACTCTTAATAATAAGAACTTATTTCTTTGTTTTTTATAATTCAAAATTATATATATATATTTATATATTTATATATATACAGGACTGTCTCAGAAAATTAGAATATTGTGATAAAGTTCTTTATTTTCTGTAATGCAATTAAAAAAACAAAAATGTCATGCATTCTGGATTCATTACAAATCAACTGAAATATTGCAAGCCTTTTATTCTTTTAATATAGCTGATTATGGCTTACAGCTTAAGAAAACTCTAAAATCCTATCTCATAAAATTTGAATATTTCCTCAGACCAAGTAAAAAAGAAGATTTATAACAGCAAAACAAAATCAAACATTTGAAAATGTGTTTCCAGGTGTTTCGAGTTAATTAGACGATTCAAGTGATTTGTTTAATACCCTACTAGTATACTTTTTCATGATATTCTAATATTTAGAGATAGGATATTTGAGTTTTCTTAAGCTGTAAGCCATAATCAGCAATATTAAAAGAATAAAAGGCTTGCAATATTTCAGTTGATTTGTAATGAATCCAGAATGCATGACATTTTTGTTTTTTTAATTGCATTACAGAAAATAAAGAACTTTATCACAATATTCTAATTTTCTGAGACAGTCCTGTATATATATGTTTTTTTGTGTGCATACATATCTAGTACAGGAAGTACAGATAGGACACATACAACAAAGAACAAAAATAAAACGCTCTTAAATTAACGAAATTATGGGGCAGTTTTTGCCCATCTCCTATTGATACCAGGGGCAACATTATATTTCTTCGGGGCAGTTTTGCCCTTTGCCCCGGTATGTTTCTGACGCTGGTCTGGTGTCGATGTGGCGTCACGATGCTAAATGCTCGCGAACAATCGGCCATCGGCTGCGTGGCTCGTTCTTGAGCTGCTTGAGGAGACGTTGGGGGGCTGAGAATGTGAGCGCTCTAAAATTGCTCAGTCTGGGTATTGAGTTTTTGGAAGCCAGAGGTCTCGCCACCCTGTGAGGTAATCATAGAGTAATTGGCATTGATCAACAACCCCCCACAGATATATTAAGGTAATTCTGTGCTATAGAGCAGATAAATTATACTGATTGCCTTTTTTAATGAAGCAAAGACAGATTTTTTTCTGAATCAGGAATTGCTGTTATTTATTGTGCCATGTGCTCATGCCATGGTCAGAAGAACGTACACTACCTTTCAAAAGTTTGGGCTCACTATTTTTCAAAGTAAAGCACTGTTTTTAACTATTCTCTGGTGTGTAATGAAGTCTCCACAGAGGTGTGTAGAGGCCCATCTCCAGTGTTCTAATGGTACATTGTGTTATCGCCTTAGAAGACTAACGGAGGGGTAGAAAACCCTTGAAAACCCTTTTTAAGTGAGCGCAGCTGAAAACAGTTATGCTGCTGAGAGAAGCTATAAAACTGGCCTTCCTTTGAGCCACAAGAAGAAAAACATTAATATTTACAATAAAAATCATTATTTATAACCTCCTCAATGTCTTGACTAGATTTCATATTCATGTTGCAATTAATTTGATGAATAAAAGTGTGGGTTTTCATGGAAAACACCAAATTGTCCTGGTGACCCTAAACTTTTGAACGCTCGTGTTCTTGAGGAAGAAAGAAAGAATTTGAGGGCATAACAAATGTGCTTGTTCAGCAGAAAAACAAACAAAGGTCTCTCACTCCCCGGGCCTCCGTGACCCCGCTGCCGACACTCGACATGTGCACGGCGATGACTCACAGCGCCGCATGTATTCACACTATTATACCTTTCCCCTGTATTCACTCCAGCAGCACAGGCATGACATGTGCACCCCGTGTCTCGCCTTGGAAAGTGAAGGTGCTTGCAGGATGACGTTATCTGCCCCGAGGGGGCGTCGCCGCGGATATTGCGAGCTTTCTTTTTAGCGGTGTTTTGGAGCTCGGCGAGGTGTATGAATCAACATGAGGTCCGTCGGGGGGGGGGGGGGTTCAAGTAATGACAACATTGACTCGGGGCTGCCCAGTCATCCGATTGGTGCGCGTGATTCTTCTTTTATAAAAAAAAATGCAAAGGGGATGGCGTTAAAAAAAAAAAGGAGGGAAAAGAGCCCACGTGGAGAGAGAGAGGAGAGAATTCAAGAGAGCTAGACAGTGAAGGAAGGATAGAGTGAGGTCGATGGAAGACAACAACAACAAAATGCCTTCTCAGCATTTCCCGCTCGTGCCAAATCGTTACTGTACGGCGGCCGTACGGCAGGAAGCGGACGGGCGGGAGGATGAAGCGCGCTCATTGAGATTCTGTCCACCGCGCTGCACGGGCCCTTAACAGGGGGCCTCGGGGGCCGAGAGGCAGGCCGACAGGAGAGGAGTGCAGATTGTCGGGCTGTGGATGAGTCACGCTGCTACATCCTCCGGTGAATCTCTCTCTCTCTCTCCCCCACTCCATCTCTCACCCTCTCTCTCTCCTCTCTCACCCTCCCTCCCTCTCCCTCTCTCTCTCCCCCACTCCATCTCTCACCCTCTCTCCCCCTCCTCTCTCCTCTCTCTCTCTCTCCCACTCCATCTCTCACCTCTCTCTCCCTCTCTCACTCCTCTCTCTCTCTCCTCTCCCTCCTCTCTCCCCACTCCATCTCTCACCTCTCTCTCCTCTCTCTCCCTCTCTCTCTCCCCCACTCCATCTCTCACCCTCTCTCTCTCCCTCTCTCTCCCTCTCTCCCTCTCTCTCTCCCCCACTCCATCTCTCACCCTCTCTCCCTCTCTCTCTCACCCTCCCTCTCTCTCTCTCCCTCTCTCTCACCCTCCCTCTCTCTCTCCGCCACTCCATCTCTCCCCTCTCTCTCCCTCTCCTCCCTATCTCTCCTCTCCCCACTCCATCTCTCACCTCTCTCCCTCCCGCTCTCTCTCTCCCTCTCTCTCCCCCTCTCCCACCCTCCCTCTATCTCTCTCCCTACCTTTCTCCCTCTCTCTCCCCCTCTTCCTCTCTCATCCTCTCTCTCTCTCCCTCTCTCTCCCCCTCTCCCTGTCTCCTTCTCTATCTCACCCTCCCTCTCTCTCTCCCTCTCTCTCTCTCTCTCTCTCTCGCTCTCTCTCTCGGCATCATGACTTTGCCTTTGCACACTCTCAAAGTTGTGGATTCGACGGGCTGAGCGGCGATGGCATCGCCCCGACGGACTACGACCATGACGACCCATACGGAGGAGCCGCAACACCTTGTTTGATGCGAGCTGCAACACTATTCTTTTTGTTGTTGTTGTTGTGTATTTTATTCAGTCAATCATTGCAATACAATATTATTCTATATAATATACAAAACAGAAATCCTGAAAAGGTATAGGTAGAAGCAAAAACATGCTTATATATTCCTATCCTGAATTATTATCAAATAAATCAGAAAATTTATATAAAATAAAGAAAAATAACAAAGAAAATTAATAATATATATATATGTATATATACATATATATAGTATTTATTTTCTTTGTTATTTTTCTTTATTTTATATTTATTTATTAAATTCCATTTATTAAATATTATTATATTTATATAAATATATATATACATATACATATCCACATACATCTTCCATATGAATACATTTCAATCACACTTATAACCCTCAATAATTGTTTTATAAATAATCCTTTTGAAAACCAAAGATGAGTTGACCCTTCTTACATCCATTTTAACGTTGTTCCATAATTGGACTCCTACAATAGCAATACATCTTCTTTTAATCCCTTTTTTAGCCTTTTGTCCAGTAAACGTACAAACACCTCTCATCATATTTACACTCATGTATTGAAAACAACCTTTTTGCTTACAGTTTCCCCATAAAATATCGTTCCCGTGCAGAAAGATAACCGACGACGACTCGGAGCATTTTAATAGAGCGTAAAGCCGCGTGCCTTTAAAAAGAAAAAATGCTTTTTCAGCTGTTTGTCTGGGATCGTGACAAAAGTTTCAATGAAGCGGGACGTCGGTTTCACTTCATCACTCCACACAATATGTACACACTGCATGTTGTGTCAGGCTGGATAAGCTTTAGAGAGCCACAGGAGCAATATGGCCTTATTGTTGTGGGGTTTTAACATGTTAATTATCAAATTCAATAATTCAGCCAGTGTTACTTTTGTTGAGAATCACTAGAAAGAAAGACACCTCCATGTTTATATTCATTCATTCACATAGAAACGGGTAGAACTGGACCCGTACATGGAATAATGTGGGTCTGTGAGTTGGTGAGAGAAAACGTGGGATTATTGCTGCAATGATTAGATTATCAATGAGTCAATTATTCATTATGCTTTGATAATGAACTAATTATTAAAGCCACTTTTTTTTTTTTTAGGTCAAAATGCCATTTGGATGGCACCATGTTTCTCAATCGTGAGAATTGTTTTCCGCCTTTTTATGTCGTCTCACATTAAAATAAATGACGACATCACCGTGTTACCTGTATTTATCAATAATATAATAGAAATAATCTTCACTTGCAGCCACACAAAGTGTGCTGTAGGAGAGAAGAAGAAAAACTTGAATTACCTTGGAAGAAAACCGCTGTCCAAGGGTCCTTAAAGGGCCACGTCACCCCAAAACCATGGACATTTATGGACGTATTCATCTAGATCGACCAAATCTAGATAAGCAGCACTCCAGGCAGGAGGAAAACAATGCATGTATTTTTAGATTTTGGGTTGAGCATTCCCTTTTAATCAAGACACCAAACCCCTCGTCCATATTAATCAGCCGTGCCACGGGGAGGAGCTCATCTATATTTCAGCGGCTCGATTCATAATTCAAACGGGAACTTTGCGAGATCGACCCCGCGTTGTTATTTTTTGCCACAATTAGACGATCGGCTGTCGCGCTCTCCGGGCCGCGGACGGAGAGAGGCGCCGCTGCGGGAACTTGAGCTGTGATGATGCGGTAAAATAATCGGTTAGGACGCGCCGCCGGGGGGAGTGTTGCATTGTGGGCCGCACAGGTGGCTGCTTCTTCTCTTTCAAGAGGTTTAGTCCGTCACCTTGTCAGAGAGAGAGAGTCTAATAAACTGTGTGGGTGTGTGTGTGTGTGTGTGTGTGTGTGTGTGTGTGTGGTTGTGTGTGTTCATTTGAGCCACTGGGGGAACATTGATTTGACCGACATGCACGCACACACACACACACACACACACACACACACACACACACACACACACACACACACACACACACACACACACACACACACACACACACACACACACACACACACACACACACACACAGAGGAGGGAGATAGAAAAGAAAACCAGGTCAATAACAACAGATTTTAGAGAAAGAAAATTGCAACCAAATAGTGTTACTGTGCCATGAAATAGATTGTATATCTGATATATATATATATATATTTATATTTATAAATATTTATATATATATATATTTGCACTGGCTGTATTTATTATGTCCCCGATGAGTTTCCTTAAGTTAAAAAAGTTAAAGTAGTGCAATGAGGCCAGGGAAGAAAAGACAAAGAGTCTCATTTACAAAAGCTTTTTACATTTTTTTATTATTTAGGATGAAATAAAACTAAAAAAATCTATATTAATGTCTCAAATACTGCGGCCCAGAGCCCTCGGATAACATTTTCTTATTCTTTCTTCTCCACATCTTCTTGATTGATCCCCAGAATGTAAAGATACCGCCAAAAGATAACTGTGTACTCCCCGCCCCAATGTTTTTGGTCATTTAGAAATGTTCTTATTCATCAAAACACTGTTTTTATCAATGAAGATAACATTAAATGAATCATAAATACCCTCTCTACATAGTTAATGTGTAAATGACTATTCTCTGGTGTTTAATGAAGTCTCTACAGAGGTGTGTAGAGGCCCATCTCCAGTGTTCTGATGGTACATTGTGTTATCGCCTTAGAAGACTAGCGGAGGGGTAGAAAACTTGTTAAACCCTTTTTATGTGAGCGCAGCTGAAAACAGTTATGCTGGTGAGAGAAGCTATAAAACTGGCCTTCCTTTGAGCCACAAGAAGAACATTAATATTTACAATAAAAATCATCATTTATAACCTTGTCAATGTCTTGAGTAGATTTTATATTCATGTTGAAATTAATTTGATAAATAAAAGTGTGAGTTTTCATGGAAAACACCAAATTGTTTGGGTGACCCCAAACCTTTGAACGCTAGTTTGTGAATAATAAGAATGTCGTTTTTATTATTATTATTTAACCCGCCATAATCGGGTCCTGCTTCTTGCACGACCTCATTCTGACTAATGACCTCCCCTCATCACAACGTACCGACATCTGTCGCTGACGTCATGACGACGACGTGTCACAGCATCTCCGCCCTCCTCCTGGTGATCCTAACTGACCTTCACTTTCCTCCCCCCCCCCCATACCTCCTTCTCTCCTCTCTAGATGCAAGGTGTGCCGTCCCCCCCTCCTATCATCATCACCATCATCGCACCCCGGTCCAGTCCTTCCACGCTCCCTCCTACGACCGTCCCGCTCACGAACGTCCCGCCTACAGCCGTCCGTCCTGCGACCATCCCACCTACGACCGCCCCCCGCCCAGCCGGCCGTCCTTCGACCGCCCCTCCTTCAGCCGGCCGTCCTTCAGCCGGCCGTCCTTCGACCGTCCCTCCTTCGACCGGCCCTCCTTCAAGCTTCCCTCGCACGAGCGCCCCGCCTACGAGCGGCCCTCGCCCCAGGACCACTGGAACCCCCGTCTGCGCGTGAACGCCGGAAATCCGATCTACATGTTGGACCAGGAGGAGGTATCGCATCACACATCCGCAATGCACTGACACTGACGCTGGCGGGGCAATAGTTGTAAATGAAAGGGGGCGGGGCTTGCATTTGTATAAGATAGTACAAAACTTCAGGGGGGATATTTATTTATCATGTGGGAAATATAAATAACATATTTTTCCCCTGTTACACGAATGGAGGACGTACCACTGACATGTAAATAGTATATACTGTATATCTGCTATTCTTTCAAGAAAAAGGCTGGTGGAAGGCAGCGTATTCAACACAAAGCAGAAAATCAACACAAAAAGCAACATATTCAACACAAAAAGCAACATATTCAACACAGAAAGCAACATATTCAATACAAAAAGCTACATATTCAACGCAAAGAGCAACATATTCGACGCAAAAAGCAACATATTCAACGCAAAAAGCAACATATTCAATGCAAAGAGCAACATATTCAATGCAAAAAGCAACATATTCAACGCAAAAAGCAACATATTCAATGCAAAAAGCAACATATTCAACACAAAAAGCAACATATTCAACACAAAAAGCAACATATACAACACAAAAAACAGCATATTAGACATAAAAAGCAGCATATTAAACACAAAAAGCAGCGTCTTCAATATAAGAAGTAGCGTCTACAACACAAAAAGCAGCGTCTTCAACACAAAAAGCAACGTCTTCAACACAAAAAGCAGCGTCTTCAACACAAAAAGCAGCGCATTAAACACAAAAAGCAGCGCATTAAACACAAAAAGCAGCGTCTTCAACACAAAAAGCAGCGTCTTCAAGACAAAAAGCAGCGTCTTCAACACAAAAAGCAGCGTCTTCAACACAAAAAGCAGCGCATTCCTCTGAGCCATTGACTTCCAATGTTGTCCAAAAGCTGTTAAACCTCCATCAGTGAGCCAAGCTGCTGCATTGGGTTACAGAGTCCTCCAGAACCAGCTCTGGGACTGTCATTTATTTTGAATCAATCCCACATACACCTTCCCGGTGCCATAACGACTCACCGGAGCACCCAGTGTGTATTAATCCGCGGCTGAAAATAGTCCCAAACACATGTGCTAGTCGCTCCTTCTTGAATTGTTAAACGTTCCCAACCGTTTTAGAAAATTGCAACGCCTTTTATTTTTTTTAATGAAAACAATTTTGATGAAGGTCTTCGGTGAGAATCAATGGGGGGTCGAGGTTCACCGACAGGGCAGGAAGATTAATATGTCCCTGGCTTATTGTGTCTGACTGGACTGCACCATGCGGATGGACAACTTAATTAATCTTAAATTATAGAAACATTAAGGATAGCAGGTTCAAAGTTCTTCAGGGTCAACTTTGCCATTCATAGTTGTATATAAATATTTAGTTACTTATTCGATAGCACATTAAAGTGCCAGTTGAAGCTTGACATGATGGAATGAAAGTCATTTTTTAGCCGTTCGTTGTATATTCAAGCTGTTTTAACACTTTTCTCATGGCACATCCAGGTGAATGAATGAATGACCGTCTGCTGGTAAACCGGCACAATAGACTTATAAAGAAATGAGAAAGAGATCCTTGTCCGTTATTTTCATTCCCTGGGTGATTTTTGAGATGACTTGGAATGGAGCAGCACTGTGTGAGCGTTTCATTTCACTATGTTGTTGCTCCAGAGTTCATTGGTCGTCAGTAAAGTCTCACTTTGCTCTCTCGGCCAGCAGAGGGCGCCGTTACTCAACTTCTATAACTTCTGCTTTCCAGCAAAATGAGTTCTGTCCTGTCCCGGTTCAATTAACCACAGCCCTGTCCTGGTTAATTAACCACAGCCCTCTCCTGGTTCAATTAACCACAGCCCTGTCCTGGTTCAATTAACCACAGCCCTGTCCTGGTTCAATTAACCACAGCCCTGTCCCGGTTCAATTAACCACAGCCCTGTCCTGGTTCAATTAACCAAAGCCCTGTCCCGGTTCAATTAACCACAGCCCTGTCCTGGTTCAATTAACCACAGCCCTGTCCTGGTTCAATTAAACACAGCCCTGTCCTGGTTCAATTAACCACAGCCCTGTCCCGGTTCAATTAACCACAGCCCTGTCCCGGTTCAATTAACCACAGCCCTGTCCCGGTTCAATTAACCACAGCCCATGTCCTTGTCTAATTGAGCCAATAAGGCGGCGGCTGTGATTGGACGTGAGGCCGGACCGACGTGTTGAGAGCCGTCACCTCGGCGACAGCGAAAAGACGTTAAATATTCATGGCTGCCACTCACCTCATGCAGAGCGGGCCGCTCTCTCTCTCTCTCTCTCTCTCTCTCTCTCTCTCTCTCTCGCTCGCACACCATTTGTTTTTCTTCTTCCCATTTTCTTTTCAGAGGGCTTCAGTGGTTCGACAAAACGAAGCGCTATGGAGACCCGCTGGAGGGACCGGTTCAGCTTCTCCTCCGCCGGTCCTCTCCTGCTTCCTGCACATTGTGATTTCATCCCTCAGAGATTTTCTGTTTGCTTGTATGCTCGAGACCTGAGGTCAACATCACTGGTCAAACCCTGCTCTCTCTCAATCTCTCTCTCTCTCGCTCTTTGTTTCTCTGCCTTGATGCTTGCCCTCCATCGATCCTTTCACTACCGTATCTCTCTCTCTCTCCCTCTGTTGCTTCCTACATCCCTCCACTCTTTAATCCATGTTTTCCATCTACTCTCCCTCCATCTTTCTGTCTCCATATTCATCTCTACCACACTTCCTCACCTCTATCTCTTCCACTTGTTTTGGTTTCACCCTCTCTCTCAATCCCTCTCTCCCTCTCTCACCCTCTCTCTCTCTATCTCTCACCCTCCCTCTCTCTCTCCCTCTTCCTCTCTCTCTCTCTCTCCCCCTCTCCCTCTTCTTCTCCCAACCTCTCTCCCTCTCCCTCATTGAACCGCTCCCCCGGTGATGGAGTAGAGACCACACTGAGACTCCGCCCCCTTCCTGTCTCGGTCTTGATTGTGACGGATGACCGCGGCGCTGAGGACGGCGTGTCGTCTGAGCGCTGTGACTCCGTTGAGGTTCAAACGCTCTTGGAAGTTTTTTTAAAAAGGAGGAAAAAAAGGTCTTAAAAATGTGTGATTGCAAACACGCCTCCTGTCATGGCGGCGCCCTCTCCGCCGTGGCGTCTCCTCTCGTCCTCCAGCGCTCGGGACTCTCTGCTATCTCTGAGGAGCTTCTGCCTGCGACTGGCAGAAGATTCTCTCCCACGAAGGAATTTAAATGTGTCACGAAAAAAAACCGAGGGAGCGCAAAGAACATGTCGCCCAGAGATTAAGAGATTAAGAGATTAAGAGAAGACGCAGCTCAGGACCCAGAATGAGCATTTCACACTGAGGACTCCAGGAAGGGTCAGAGGTCAGGGGTCAGGGGTTAGATACTTGTCGTTCGATACCTCGTGTGTTTGATGCATCGTGGCTGCAGCAGGAAGAAGGAGAAGTTTTGACTTTCCTTTACTTCACCTCCTTTCCTTCACCTCCTTACCTGTGAGCGTCTCCTCATCAACGTCACCACTGAATCTCCCTGCAGGCTGCACCGCCTCTTTCTGTCCTGTAGGGGGAGTGAGAGCGCTGGCAGTGATGTCTGGCTGCCATCATTTCCTCCTTCCTCTTCCTCCTCCTCCTCCCTCCTCTTCCTCCTCCTCTTCCACCTCATCCTTCTCCTCTTCCACTTCCTCCTCCTCTTCCACCTCTTCCTCCACCCTCCTCTTCCTCCTCCTCTTCCACCTCATCCTTCTCCTCTTCCACTTCTTCCACCTCTTCCTCCTCCCTCCTCATCCTCCTCCACTTCCTCTTCCTCCTCCTCTTCCACCTCATCCTCCACTTCTTCCTCCTTCACCTCATCCTTCTCCTCTTCCACCTCCTCCTCCTCTTCCACTTCCTCCTCCTCTTCCACCTCTTCCTCCTCCCTCCACTTCTTCTTCCTCTTTCACCTCATCCTCCTCTTCTTCTTCCACCTCCTCCTCTTTCACCTCCTCCTTTTCCTCCTCCTCTTCCACCTCCTCCTCCACCTTTTCTTCAACCTCCTCCTCTTTCTCCTCCTCATCTCCCTCTTCTTCCTCTTCCACCTCTTCCTCCTCCTCCCGCCATTAATCTGCAGGGACACCACCGTCACACACCAGCGCCCTCGTCCCTGAAGTCATGTGTCCGGGGCTCCTCTAACCCAACTCTGTTACGCAAGAACGAACTGACCGGGAGGGAGGGGGGGGGGGGGGGAGAGAATATATCCACACTGAAACTCACTGATGTGAGTACTACTGGAGCAAAATGTGATCTTTCTTTTGTTATCGTCCAAAAAGCCCTCGTGTCCATACGGGGATTTAAATGTCTTTGATCTCAGAGCCTTTGATCTCAGAGCCGTGTCCCCGTGGACAGTGGACAGTTGGTCCTCTCCTCAGCACCCGGACCAAGAGGACCACCGCAGGCCTCATCCGTCTCCCGGTGGGACAGCGCCAGATCTCGGTGACCTTAAAAAGCAAAATCCCGGAACAGTGATCAGTTTTATGAAGAAGGATTGCGGCTTGAACTTCTCGGTGCACTTAGCGTTCACAGGAACACGCAATAAACCAACTCCACTCACATTCACCTGCTTTTAAAGCATTTATTTGATGGTCTCATTTGATAAAAAGCATACAGTTGGTACAATCGTAGAAAAGCCAAAACATAAACATCACTTCTCACTTTGTTCATGAAGCTTTCACCAAGAGACTCCTCATGTTGTTAAAGTGAAATACAGCCAACACACACGTGTGTTACTGCTCTATAGTACGCCTATCAACAACACTTACAACTTCTGTGCAGTGCAATATACAATACATACAACCCTATCAGTGTGTGTGTGTGTGTGTGTGTGTACTGTTGTGAGTAGGAGCAAAGCCATGTCTGAGGTCATGAGAAGGAGGAACATCTGTCTGTGAAAGGATGTTACTGATGGTCTGAAGGACAAATTGTGCCGTTGGCCAGTTCAGCCACCTAACATGGTGTGTGTGTGTGTGTGTGTGTGTGTGTGTGTGTGTGTGTGTGTGTGTGTGTGTGTGTGTGTGTGTGGGCGCGCACATGTGTGTGTGCATGCATGCTGAGGTGAATTGTATTTCTGTATGTGTGTCTTGTGCAGGTGTTTGGCCACATTTTAGTTATTGCCTGTGTGTGTGTGTGTGTGTGTGTGTGTGTGTGTGTGAGAGAGAGTGTGTGTGCATGTGTGTGTGTGTGTGTTCTAAGACAGGTTCATGTGTGTGTTTTTGTGTTCGAGATGGATTTAGACAGCCAGCAGTGTTTGATTACTGCCCCGTTAAGAAATAATGGATTGCAGTTTTTGCACATTACGCACACACACACACACACACATACACACACACACACACACACACACATTGCAGACACACTTGCAGTACACACTCCCTCGCTTCTCTTTCTTTCTCACACAGACTTGTACTTCCTTTCACACACACACACACACACCAGCGTCCCCTGCTCCTCACAGCTGGGCCTGAGGAAGCGGTGGTGACATGTGGGCCAGCCAGCCTGCAGCATCGCTCAACTCAAGCTGCCAAGCTGAACACAAACAGCCTCCCTCTTCAGATCAATGGCACTCCCTTCCTTTCCTTTCCTCTCCCCTCGCTCCCTTCCTCTACCCCTGTCTCTTCCTCTTCCCCCCTGGTCCAACACCACCGTCGCACCACCTACTCCCTTCCCTCTGGTGCCGGCTCCATCACGTACGACGGGGCACTGACGCTCACTTCTCACTGATATCTAACATGTGTGCACATTTAAAATGTTCAGTTGGTTTAAATTTCAATCAGAAATGGATCGATTTCAACCCGCACAAGTCGTCATGGACGCTTAAATCCATCAGGCGAACGAGTTGCAGTACACATTGGATTAAATTGGTCGCTGCACCCTGAGAGTCAACGGCGCCCAAACCCTGCAGAACCTCCGCCTGCAATGACCGGCCGCAGAGATTCTTCCACCCGGACTCACTCACGGTGGTCTCAAACCTTCTGAGAGCGATGATCCAACAAGTTTGACCCCCCCCCCCTCCCCCTTTCTGTCTCCAAGATCGGCCAATTTAGAACCGGTAAAAAACGACACCGTGTAAATGCCGCTATCCGAAGTGCCACAAAAAAAAAAAAAGAGTCCGCGTGCCAGCCGAATGCCACCTCTCCCATGGGTGCCGTGCCGAGTGCCGGCATGCCAAGCACCCGTGTACTCACGGCAACACCCCCCCCCCCCCCCCGGCGCTGGTGTTATGTCAGCTTGCAGACCCCCTGTGAAATCTGCAGACTACTCAAAGTAGCCTCCAGTTGTCCCCCCCCCCCCTGGAAGCAGATGTGGAATGCAACAAAGGAGGATGAGTGGGCTTGTGCTTCAAGTAGATGTCATTAAGGGGAAATTACCATATTTAACTCCTTGACATCTCGATGGGTCGTCAAGAATTTCACTTTTCAAGAGGCATGGATGTCAGATAATTTGAGCTATTAGTGCACATCTTACACACTACGTATTGCCATCATTCCATTCACCTGTGCCTCTTATCAATCGTGTATTTTGTAACCTTCTCACAACTCGTACTGTGTAGATGAGAGCAAACGCAGACCATTTGTCTCTGCTGGATTCCATGGCAACAGCTGAAAATCTGGACGGAGAGAAGCATTTTAAACAGGGAGGCAACTCAGGCACAAAGAGGAAATAAATATATTTAAAAAAAAGGTTTCATTGCGGTGGCTATATCCTAAAAGGAAAAAAAGCCAACATTACTTAACCGCTGTATGACAAAATGCGGCGTCACCTATAGAGCAGCAGCAACCAACGGGACATTAATATGACGAAATAAAGACAGGAAAGCCTGAACAGAAATATTACAGAAAATGTGAGGTCTAAATGCTCATTTGGATCAAGATACTTTTAATGAATCCAAAACGTGTCCAATTCCGTCTGGCGTCCGTCCGCCTGATCAAAGGTTCAATGTGTTCAATACCCTCCATGCACAATAACCATCAGCATGGTCACGCTCACTAAAGGGTCGAGCCGTGGGCTGATCCCCACGCCGAATTCTACTGCCACGAATACTCCATTGAATGTCACAATGCTAATGATTCCTTATTGTGCGGAGAAGACATTAAACCTTTGGTTAAAGGGGTGGGGGGGTGGGGGGGGGGGGGTGTACAGAAGCGGAACCGAAATCGACTGGATACGTTAAAGGTGCTAAGTTCTGAATATCAGAGCGTATCGACGATGGAGGGATCGCCTCCACGCGTCAACGTGATGACGACTGAGAAGAAGCTAACGGCGCCAACAGCGCTAACGGCGCAAAGAACGGCAACAGTGCCAACGGTTGAGCTAACGTGACATAAGGAGTGCGGGTTAGGGTTGCGACACACCAGGCGCTGTACGAACGTTGAAAAGGCTTCAAGTAATAATAAAAAAAGACTTTCCACGAAAGAGAAATCTGGATTACAAGCCCCCCCCCCCTGGCCCTCGAAATGCCATTTCAGGAATTGGGAATGTCCTTCAAGATCAATTTTCGGGGTCGCGACTCACGAGCTCGGAGGATCAAGGAGGCACGAAATCGAGCAACCCCAAAGAAACGGAGCTGGCACGTTGCTCAGTCGGCCATTATGGAACCACTTTGCTTAATGCGTATATTTAGGAGCGCCATAAAGCCACGAGGTAGCACTATGCCGCATCAATGAAGGGCTGGTTTGATAGCGAGGTTAATTCAGGTTTGCCGTTACTCATTGGCACTAAAGCATATTCAATTAGTCTAACAGAGAGCTCGGCCACTCTCTCCGCTGCCGTTTCTCACATTAATCTGCCAGAGAGAATTAAAAGGGCTTTAGATAAAAGCTCGGCGCACTGACACGACTTTAAATGGAAAGCAAGATGCACGAAGAAGACTTGAATATAGATGGGGTGTCTTCTCCATCTCGTCTAATAATGTCACAGTGGTATGAGGATAGACTCTCAAGGGCTCCAGTCACGGGTCTGCACATTAACTTCCCACGTGTCGTCCTCTGTGGGACACTTCGGCATGCTATGCTACTATGTTAGCTCGCCAGCAATTACAATGAAAGCATGCAATGCAAATGTTAATATATTCAATTCAGTTTACTTTGGGAGGCATCACGACCAATGAGGTCGGTCTTTGAGCTAGGAGGCGGAAAAAGGAGGTGGGGCCATTGGAAAGGAGTTCGGTCTAGGAATCAGGGGCAAGGACCCAGGACCAGCTTCAGACCCAGCCAGGTCCAATGGACCCAATGAGACGTGAAGTCACAAAGACTCTGGGGAAGAAGCAGAGTTAGTAGTCTGTGATGGAGAGATCTACATTCATCCATAACGAGAGAGATATGAGGGTTAGCTCAATGGCAATTCTGACCTGCTGATGGCACCACGAAGTTAGAGGATCTGGGAAGTCCTTTTTCGATGCTTCGTCTGTACTTACTGGAAGGTTCAATGTTGTTATTTGCCATTTGTGCATAGATCAACAGTTCAGACTCATTGGAGTTATTGTGCAGGACTCTCAGAGTCAACAGAGGTAAAAACACACATAATAAGAAACATATAAAACACACTGTACACACAGTGGTATGGACACTATTAAATAGAGTTTTAAAAACAGGTTCTCAACATAAGAAGAAGAGGGCAAATGTTAAAAATGAGGCTATAGTCCTGAGTGCTGTTCCTAGCTTGTGAAAAGAAAAGAGGGGAAAGGGAGAGTTCTATGGGGATATTGCACATTTTCAGAGGTGGTGGAAGGTTATGTGAGGATATTGCACGGATTAGAATATTGCAAATTTGTCACAGATAGTAATAGTAATGTTTCACATATTGCTCAGGATAAGCGAGCTGAGGTGGTGTTGGGTTATTGTTTACACATTTTTCAATGTGTAATAAGCTACATTTTATTCTAATAGGTCGTAGATGTATTTAATTCAGGATCAAAGTGGAGGGCGCAGGTAGAATAACTTGATGAATGACAAAACCTCTCCCGGTGTAACGGTGTAATTGCCCCCCCCCCCCACCCCCAAACCCCAACAAAAGGGGAACTCAACAGAAGCGCTCCGTGAGCGTTTTCTCACACCGCACTCATAAAGAATGGATGCTGCTTAATCTATTTTTTCATCAAGCCGTTTGTACTGTAATCGCATCACAACAAGCAATATGCCGGTTCCCAGAAAGCACTGCAGTACCAAGTGGTTCTGTGCACTTTGGGGCGGCAAAGTGGAGAGTAATGATGTCGCCAGTTGATTTTTGGTTAAGTTTGAGATAGAGACCGATGAGATGGTACTGCGTCTTTCCTGCTTTGTCGGCCCGGACGACGTCGGTCACGGTTGCGTGTTCACGTGTCCGATGTGGACCGGGAGCATCACATTTTCATGAAAAAAAAAAGAAGAAAAAAAGTAGTAAGATGGAGACTAAAATAAACCTCCATCCTAACAGAAGCCTCTTTAGAGCGAGGGGCGATACGGCTTCATGTGACCCCCAGTGTCCTTCACTGTCAGAGACGACCCCCCCCCCAGGCTGCTCTATCCTCTCTGCAGCTATAGATCCCCACCTTCTAACACTGGTTTCTCTCTTTTATGATGTTGTCCGCGCGGCACAGCGGCACCGTATCAGAACCCAAACCGGGTTTCATCCGACTCCTCCGCTGGTGTCAATAAGGACGCGTAGAGGACAGGGGGTTTCAGCGGAGGACGAAACCATCACTAGAAATACATTGCAATAATGTTTATTGAATTAGATTTTCGGGCCACTTGGATGCAGGAGAGCACAACAACGAGCTGAAAAACACGTCCTTTATACACCTGTACCGCCTTCTTATCAAAGCACCAGATGAACTCGCTGTACCCGGCCGACGCAGCACAATAGACACGCAGACAAGATGGTGAGCGGAGTCGAAATTTAAAGGCCCAGATATTCCTTTTTTATAGGGGTGCACAATAGCGATACCTAGGCTTTGGTTATCCCCCAATACAGAGTCCACATGTGTTGGATTGTGGCAAATAAATAGATAAATGTACTGATAATGGTAACATATTCCCAATCCAGCAATTTTGGTTCGTATTGATGCTTCTCTAATATTTCAGCAATATTTAGATGCATTTTGTCAACGCATTAGCGGCAACACACTCCCTGGCCACTTTGTTAGCTCCACATATGCACTAAAGCAATGCAGTGCAACAGCTCTACGCCACAAGCTCTACATTTACGAAGCTTTTAATAATCGGTTTATAAGCTAGCTGCATGAGATAGTTGGTCATTGCTTAGCACGTAGTTTGTGGTGGCTAATATCGTCCGCCAATGTTTTTAAAGCATTAGAAACACCTTTAAATTGAAATTAAAGTAAAACTGTATCTTTTTTAAAAATGTTTTCTCTGCTTTCTTTGCATTACATTTAACAAGTGTACTTAATAAAGTGGTCACGAAGTGCGCTCAGTGTATTAGCTACAGCTCGCGGTCCAATGCATCAGCTCAGCTTTCAACAATCCATCACGTCAGAGGGAATATCGTCACTTCTATTTTTGTATTTCTATATTTCCTTGTGTATTTGTTGGCGTCCCGGGGCCGACAACAGAGCACCATGCGTTGGTGTTCAGTCAAGATTTATCGCTCTGTACTTTACAGTGTGCGCTGTATATATTTTTTTTATGTAACTGTGTATCAAAGAACCAGTGTGTCTGATTAGTGTGGCACATTCTCCCATTTATTTTCCCTCAAGTCCCAATTTTTATTAATTCAGGGACCGTGGGGCCAAATGTAGTGGAGCTGTGAGATGTGGTATATATATATATATATATTATTTTTTTCTTTTCTTTTCTTTTTCCTTTCGATTTTCAGTTCCTTCAGATCAGAAATGATGAATCATACAATCCTCTGGTGGATTTTGAATTCCAGCTTCCACTCTTCTTTTACGGCGTTAGGGCTTTAAAGATCACGACCAAACCGATTTAACCGCGGATATATTTCTTGGAATTTTATCCGCAGTCGCTCTTTATCAGAGGTCTATACGTTCATTCCTGATTTCGACTTCCTTGTGCTGGCACCTATTGTGCATCTCTTTAGCATCTGTATATCAGTATATTTGAATAATTTCTCTCCATTCACTCTGATTATGAAATGCCAAAAGATTAATTTAACCGTAGCTGATTTTAGAACCATCAGACTGACTATACTGTGGTTATATATCAAAAACAAAAGGAAGAAAACAAGGAGTGTTCAGTTTCACGTGTGCCTCAGTGTGTGTGTGTGTGTGTGTGTGTGTTTGAGAAATATTTATACTTGAGTTAATATTTTGCTTCCCAGAACCCCCCAAAAATGTATGTGATCAAAAGTATGCTTTTATTCAATTTTAAAACTTGTGTCCCCACGTGACACCTTCTAGTCAAGTCCTCACAGGTCTGCAAGTTCAAGTCTCTGTGTGTGTGTGTGTGTGTGTGTGTGTACTGACCTTGTGCTCTCTCTCTCTCTCTCTCTCTCTCTCCGTGCAGGTTCACCCTTTGCTGATGCGCGAGCGGCGCTCCGAGTCTCACAGGAACAAGCTACTGCGGCGGACAGTCAGCGTTCCTGTTGAGGGCCGGCAGCATCCCGAGATGGGTGAGCACGCAAACCCAAATATTACATCACATGTGATTCAGCAGACGCTTTTATCGAAAGAGATTTACAATCAGGGAATTCAACCACCAGGACAAACTCAGAACTACAAGAACCACGAGTAATACCACGAGTAATACCACGAGTAATACCGCGAGTAACATAGTAATACCACGAGTAATACCACGACTAACATAGTAATACCACGAGTAATACCACGAGTAATTCCACGACTAACATAGTAATACCACGAGTAATACCACGAGTAATACCACGAGTAACATAGTAATACCACGAGTAATACCTCGAGTAATACCTCGAGTAATACCATGAGTAATCCCACGAGTAATACCACGAGTAACATAGTAATACCATGAGTAATACCATGAGTAATACCTTAAGTAAAATAGTAATACCATGAGTATTACCTTAAGTAATACCTTAAGTAACATAGTAATACCATAAGTAATACCATAAGTATTAATTTAAGTAACACCATGAGTAATACCATGAGTAATACCTTAAGTAACATAATAATACCATGAGTAATACCAGAAGTATTACCATAAGTATTACCACGAGTAATACCACGAGTAACATAGTAATACCACAAGTAATACCATGAGTAATACCATGAGTAATACCTTAAGTAAAATAGTAATACCATAAGTAATACCATAAGTATTACTTAAAGTAACACCATGAGTAATACCATGAGTAATACCGTAAGTATTACCATGAGTAATACCATAACTAACTGCCATTCAAGTGCCACTGAAGTGCTAATCTGTTTTTATTATTAATATTATAATCAAGGTCTTAGTGAAGGTCTAAAAAAAAGAAGAAGTGTTATTTTCTTTTGACATGACTTTATATCAACTTCTCTTCATTCTGGCACATTTTTGCTTGAAAGAAGAAGAAGAAGAAATAGCTGTATCACCTGTATAACTTTAAGTTAGCCTGCTTATAATGATAGGGCAGTTGCATAGCAACAACGGTGATGTACAGATCCTCGCATCCTTCGAGCCGCTGTGTGTCTCGAGGGGCGGCACTCTGAGATAAAAGCGGTTTCCTCTCTGCCGCGGCTCTGCCTTGATATTCTAGACGTGGGGTGATCTGTGTTGTCGTCTTGCTTTGAGATGTAATCCCTGTATTGACACCTTGATGATCGTGGATACGTTTTGAGCCCTTCATGTCTCTTTATTTCTTTCTCAATTCATCGAGAAATGTTTTGTTCTCTCACTCTTTTTGTCTGTTCTTTTCTTTCTTCGTTCTCCTCTCATGCTTTTTAAAAATATCTTCGCACACACTCCGGAGAAAACTGACCCTCTGGTGGCGGCCCCCGCCTCGGTTTGTTTCGCCGGTCTCGGTCTCTCCGGGCCCCATCTACAAATGCCCCCCTGCTCAGGTTCTCCCTCTTCCTCCACCCTCCACCTCTCCACCTTTACGACGTAGACTAGAGAGTGATACTGGTCTTCTCGTATAACTCTGGAAAGAAAGCATTTTTTAAAAATATGTATATTTTTCATATATATATATATTTATGTAGTTCATATAAATATATATAATATATATACATGTATGTATATATAATATATATATATATATATGTATATATAATATTTATATAATATTTAAATTGTTAAATATATAAATATTTTTTTAAATATATGTATATTTATATATTTGTTTTATATTTATATATATATTTATATATTTTGTATATATATAATATTTATATATATCATGTTTATATATTTATACATATACAATATTTATATATATCATATTTATATATAGTTATATCTTTTTTATATATTTATACATGAATATATTTATACATATTTCATTTTAAATATTTATATATATGTATATATTTATATATACATATATATAAATGTGTATTTCTCAAAATGTCTAACAATATCTTTAATCAATAAATGTCTGTTGGTCTTGCGTAAGAGGGAAGCTGCTCGCCGGCTCATTCCTGTGCAGTAGCAGCAGTATATTATATTACGCAACATGACGGGTGCCAGCACACACAGGAGGACACAAAGCATCACACAAAAAGAAAGATACATACATTTCCATCAGTGTTGGCTTTTATCTGAGTGTGTTGACTGTTAAAGCCGTCGCTCACAGTTCAAGGGCGAACACGGACCCGAACACCACGAAGGTCAAAGGTGAGATGGAGCAGCGAGGCTTCTTTCTCTTTCTCTCTCTCTCTGTTTTTATGTTGTCATTTTAATTCATGACCAGTTAGTGTGCATTCATATACCTCTAAACTGAGCTTCCATTGAAGTCATTTTCTTTCACAAAATCGAAAGCCACGACCTCGCCAGTTATGAGTGGATTCATATTCAAAAGCGTGTTTGTGACAACACTTATACAAATGTAAAAGCCTCTATTTTACATCGGAGATGTTGATGAATTTGACAACAATCCCAGCTGGATGCGTCATGTGACAGTCGGATGGAAGGTGTCGGACGCCACGCTCGATTGGTCGAACGCACAATGCCTCCTACACATCGAGCGCCGCACACCCATTAATATTCCACTTTTCTCCACCTTTTAAGGGTCCAAAGAAAGATTTTAAGTTGAGGAGGTAATTAACACATAACAAAGGCGTTTATTCTTGCCGGATAATTAGAGTGCAGCACAAGTATTTTATGCAAATATGAGGCTTAATTAACTGTTTCATGATTGTGACAGGGGGGAAAAAGGCTTTTACTGACTAGACAACAACATAGTTGTTCTTCTTGTGTTGGTGTTTTATGAATGTATTATGTTTCAAAACGACTGCATTTGTACGTATTTTATAGGATTACTGCACTTAAGACTGATTAAAATTAGAGGTCAAGTTCAGGTTTACAATGGACTCCATTGAATGCAGATTAGAGTCCAACTGGTACCGGATTTCTGAGGCTGATATTCTATTTAATATGAATCCGGTGATGGTGAATTGGCTGATATTGACATGTATTTGAATGTAGCATGACTACATAATGTAAACAGAGCTTATGGCAACCAACCCCCAAATGTGGTTATTAAAAAGTTGTCAAAAAACATACTCAACAGAATATTTAGCCGTTCAATAAAATATGACAGTAATAATCTTTATTTTCCCTGAAGCGGGGAACTACGGGCATTGTTTGGTTTATGCTGCTTCCATAAAATTTATTTTTGTTGTAAAAACGTATAATTAACATAATAATATTATCTTAATGTAACTTGTCCACTGGGGAGGTTTCATGGTGATATCTATGAGTTCATTTATCTTTTTAAACCATTTACTAGTTTTTCTCTCACAACAGACTCCAAAGTTTCCACTTTCACTTCAATCTATATTCTTTTTTAAGATCAGATAAGATCAGATAATCCTTTATTACTCCACCAGTGGGGACATTTACAGGATTACAGCAGCAGGATAAAGTGCACACAAGAAACATAGTATCCAAATAACAAGTGGTGTAAACAGTAAAACAGTAATACTAAAACAGTAAGAACGGATATCACATCATAAATCACCCACAGCCGCTTTTATACAACATGTTATTCATTCATGGCTGTTGACAGTAGTTTCTGATTCATGGAGTAATACAAAGAGATCTAGAACATCCTCTCTGTAAAGACTTTTGACTCTGAGACGCCAACTAAATGAAAACTGATAACACAAAAGATGTTTGTCTAAACATGGAAGTATCTGAGTTTAG
>NC_079409.1:5384736-5404736 GCF_029220125.1 Pseudoliparis swirei
GAGTGTGTGTAACAAGCAGAGTGTGTGTGTAACAAGCAGAGTGTGTGTAACAAGCAGAGTGTGTAACAAGCAGAGTGTGTAACAAGCAGAGTGTGTAACTGTGGCAGCTGTGTCTGATTTGGCCTCGGCTGCTGGTGATTGGCAATCACTCAGCAGCCGAGGCCACCCTTATAAAAGCTCCCACTCGAGAGTGGAGAGGGAGAGGTGAGCAGAGGCGCGTGATTTGCGGTCTGCTCGGTGTCGTGTTTTATTTCACAAAACAGAGGCCAAATCAGACACAGCTGCCACACTCCCCACCACTCGATTTAGGCCGGGGCTCCCTCCGGCCTAACCTACTCCCCCTCCCCCCCCCATGAGAGCTTGGGCGGAGGAGGGGCCCTGGGGGACCGGGACCGGGCTCGGCAGGAGGGGGCTCCGGGGTCGACTGTTTAGGATGTGGGGGCTCTGGGGTTCGGGACGGGGGGGACGGGGAGCTGACGCCCGCCAGGCCGGGGAACGGGGAGCCGGGACCGGCCGGGATGGAGCCGGAGCAGCGGTAGCTGGTACCTCCGACAGGGCCCGGGGATCCGGAGTCGGCCTGAACACACACTCTCTGTGACCGAGCACAGTGTGAGGAGGGCTCTGTTGAGGGTGAACACCAGGAAAGCTGCAGGTCCAGATGGCATATCTGGGCGAGTACTGAAGACCTGTGCTAACCAGCTAGCTCCAGTGTTCACCACAATATTCAACCTCTCCCTGGCTGAGTCCGTGGTCCCCGCCTGCTTCAAGAGATCCACTATTGTCCCTGTGCCCAAGAATGCTTCTCCAGCATGTATGAATGACTACCGACCGGTGGCCCTCACCTCGGTGGTCATGAAATGCTTTGAGAGGCTGATAAAGGACTACATCTGCGCCTTCCTCCCTTCCTCCATGGACCCGCTGCAGTTTGCTTATCGCCCAAACAGATCCACGGATGATGCTGTCTCCCAGGTACTGCACACCACACTCTCTCATCTGGACAGCCAGAGGGGGGGCTATGTGAGACTGCTGTTCATTGATTATAGTTCAGCTTTCAACACCATAGTCCCTCCAGACTGGCGGCAAGCTGATTGAGCTGGGACTGAACACCCCCCTGTGTGCTTGGATCCTGGACTTCCTGACCGCCAGGCCACAGGTGGTCAGGGTGGGCAGACACACCTCCAGCACCCTCACCCTGAACACAGGATCCCCAGGGTTGCGTCCTCAGCCCCTACTGTACTCCCTGTACACACATGACTGTGTGGCCAGGTTCAGCTCAACACCATCATCAAGTTTGCGGATGACACAGTGGTGGTGGGCCTGATCTCTGACAACGACGAGAAGGCCTACCTGGAGGAAGTTGCTGATCTGTCACTCTGGTGCCAGGACAACAGCCTCATCATGAATGTCACCAAAACTAAGGAGCTGATTGTGGACTTTAGGAGGGTACAACAACAGAGGACGTACTCACCACTGGGGATTAACGGGACTACTGTGGAGAGGGTGAGCGGGTATAAATACCTGGGAGTCCACATCACCGAGGATCTGACATGGTCAACAAACACAGACACTCTGGTGAGAAAGGCAAGGCAGCGCCTCTACCACCTCAGGCAGCTGAGGAAATTTAAAGTTTCCCAGAGGATCCTTCAGTCCTTCTACTCTGGAGCTGTAGAGCGTCCTGACAGGAAGCATCACAGCCTGGTTTGGCAACTGCTCCGCTCAGGACAGGAAGGCTCTGCAGAGAGTAGTGCGTTCGGCTGAACGCACTATTGGAACTACACTACCCACCCTGCAGGACTTGTACACCAGGAGGTGCAGAACCAGAGCCGGCAGGATCATGAAGGATCCTCACCACCCCAACAACAGACTGTTTCAGCTGCTGCGGTCAGGCAGGCGCCTCCGTAGTCACGCTGCAAGAACAGAGAGACTGAGACGGAGTTTCTTTCCTCAGGCCATCAGGATTGTGAACTCCGACCTCACCAGGACCCCCACATAGACCCACACAACTGCCCCTCTTAGGCACACACACACACACACACACACACTTACTGTAAATATTGTGTTGTTTTTTATTGTAAATAGTGTGTACTTGTTGCCCTTGCACATTCCTGCTGAGCATTGCCACTTTCATTTCACTGCACACCCTGTGTGTGTATGTGACAAATAAAACATCTTGAATCTTGAATCTTGAATCCACCGACGGGTCGGCTCGGGGGTCGGCAGCTCCGACGGATCCTGGACCTCGGGGTTCGACGGCAGCTCCGACGGGTCCTGGACCTCAGCGGTCGGCAGCTCCGACGAGTTCTGGACCTCGGGGTTCGGCAGCTCCGACGAGTCCTGGGGCTCTGGGTTCGGCAGCTCCGACGGGTCCTGGGGCTCGGAGGTCGGCAGCTCCGACGGGTCCTGGACCTCGGGGGTCGGCAGCTCCGACGGGTCCTGGGGCTCTGGGGTCGGCAGCTCCGACGGGTCCTGGGGCTCTGGGGTCGGCAGCTCCGACGGGTCCTGGGGCTCTGGGGTCGGCAGCTCCGACGGGTCCTGGGGCTCTGGGGTCGGCAGCTCCGACGGGTCCTGGACCTCGGGGGTCGGCAGCTCCGACGGCTCCCGGGGCGGCTGCGGAGTCTGCCACAGCGCCGGCGGGTTTCGGAGGGTTCCGAGGAACAGGCGGCTCTCCTCCGCCTGTGCCCGCCCCATCTCCTCTATCCGGGCCAGTATCTGGCCCAAGCTGCTCATCAGCTCTTCCTCCTGGTCTGGCTCCATCCCTTTCAGGCACTGGGTCCTCAGGGGCCCCACGTTGGGCTCCAATGTAGCAGGCCTGCTGCCGCTACCCGTGGGTTTCCCCCACCAGCACCAAGGATCCGCCAGGCACCAAGAGGTTCGGTTGAAAGACATGCTTTTATTTCACAAAACACGACACCGAGCAGACCGCAAATCACGCGCCTCTGCTCACCTCTCCCTCTCCACTCTCGAGTGGGAGCTTTTATAAGGGTGGCCTCGGCTGCTGAGTGATTGCCAATCACCAGCAGCCGAGGCCAAATCAGACACAGCTGCCACAGTAACAAGCAGAGTGTGTGTGTAACAAGCAGAGTGTGTAACAAGCAGAGTGTGTGTGTAACAAGCAGAGTGTGTAACAAGCAGAGTGTGTGTGTAACAAGCAGAGTGTGTGTAACAAGCAGAGTGTGTGTGTAACAAGCAGAGTGTGTAACAAGCAGAGTGTGTGTGTAACAAGCAGTGTGTGTGTGCGTCTAACACGCAGAGTGTATGTGTGTAACAAGCAGAGTGTGTGTGTAACAAGCAGAGTGTGTAACAAGCAGAGTGTGTGTGTAACAAGCAGAGTGTGTAACAAGCAGAGTGTGTGTGTAACAAGCAGTGTGTGTGTGCGTCTAACACGCAGAGTGCATGTGTGTGTAACAAGCAGAGTGTGTGTATAACAAGCAGAGTGCCGTCCACAGGATGGAGTCCGTCTCTCTCCGCTCGGCTTTCACGCCGCGTCATCTCCAGCTCACACGCCGCCGACTTCACTGACACGCCCCTCGCCTCCAGCGGCTGGAACTGACGGTGCACTGATAACCTGTTCAAAGACAGACTCTGCTTTATTGGCAACCCCTAATTCCAGTTACTTCTTGTCTCTACGGCAACCCTGACGGGAGATACCATCTCCAAGAGACGGCGTCTGTTCCACTCCTACGAGGACCTTTCAATATGTTGTTTTTGGCGGCCCCTGTGGACAAACGCGGTAGTGTTTCTTTCCCTGTGGAAAACCGCTCATCATTTTCGCGGCACCGAACATAACCACGTAGAAAAAAGGAATCTTCTCGCTGGTGGTCATGTTTTATTGTGGAAATCTATTTATATCGAGACCTTTTTGATAAGCTCCTCGTGATAACTTTAATCTGACCCTTGATTTGATTGATTTAAACTGTGACCCTTCGTCGTGGTCAGTCGAGTCACCGATGCTCGTCTCCAGTAGATCATCCAGAGAAGATGTTTTTATCTCAATGTTTTTATATATTTGGCCTCCAGCAGACCAGCAACAGCCCTCTGCGTCCAAGCCAGCAGCTCTCCTCTAACCTTTAGCTTCCTGCCGGCTCTCCGCCATGCATCGGCCGCCCAGGAGAGAGAGAGAGAGAGAGAGAGCTGAATGAAAGCTGCAATGTTCTCGCTGCGTTGGTCCAATGAGCGTCGACGTGGAGGTGCACAAAGGAACCGGGGTGCGGTGCCCTTGACGGAGCGGCGGGCCAGTTGGCAACACATCCGCCTCGACAAGAGGAGCAAAAATAGAACTAGAGGAAGCGAGTAAGAGGAACGGACGGGGCATCGCGATCCGCATGGCGACGGCAGCCACGGCAACGGAGGGTCGGGTGGAGGCGGCGACGGGAACGACGCCGCGTGGTCGTCGGTATTGGAAAGAAGCGGCGGCCATGTTGTAGCGTGCGTCTCGTCTCGAGTGCCGTGCGGGTCGGTGGTTAGAAACTACGTCTACCAATCGGGGGGTTGGCGGTTCAATCCCCCGCCCTTGAGCAAGACACTCAACCCTGAATTGTGTGAACGCAACATGTAAAGTGTCTTTGAGTACTGTGACAGCTTTCTTGCCATCACTTGTAGGTTCTCCCTATCAGCACCACGGAACGAGTCCTCGGAGGGATACTTGGTAATATCTTTTATTACACCCAGACCCCAGACCGTGTCTCCGCTCGGCACTCCACCCCGTCTTCAGTCCATCCAGCTCCTTTTGAAGACCAAGCCTCGCAGATACACAAACACAGATTGCCATCAGCTGGTCTGATTGTCATCAGTCCAGCTGATGGCAATCAGACACCGTTCCCTGAACCACACCCCCGCTCCACCCACTCTGCAGCCGAGCTTAGACACACCCCGCTGCCACATACCTCCACCGCCCGACTTAGGCCGGGGCAACATCCGGCCTAACCCTCCCCTCCCCATGAGGCGGGAGAGGAAGTCGGCCACGACCATCTGTGTCCCGGCCTATGGATCATTTTGAAATTAAAAGGCTGTAAAGCCAGATACCACCGAGTGATTCGGGCATTGGTATCTTTCATGCGGTGGAGCCATTGGGCGGGCGTGGTCCGACCAGAGGGTGAATGAGCGTCCCAGGAGGTAGTAGCGCGGGAGTCGACCGCCCACCGGATGGCGAGGCACTCCTTCTCCACCGTGCTGTACCTGCCTCCCTCTCCGACAGCTTGCGGCTGATGTACAGCACGGGCGGTCAAACCCTCTACCTGCTGGGACAAACGGCCCCAGCCCTCTGTTCGACGATCGGTCTGCAGAGTAAAGGGAGAGAAGTTAGGTGTGTGAAGGAGTGGTTCCCCACAGAGAGCTTGCTTTACCTCCTCAAACACCAACTGGCACCGCTCCGTCCACTGGACCGGATCTGAGGCACCTTTCCGGGTCAGGTCAGTCATGGGGCTGGTCAGCTCCGCAAAGTTCGGGATGAACCGCCTGTAATAGCCCGGCAGCCCCAAAAACTGCCTCACCTCTTTTTTAGTCTTGGGCCGTGGGCAGGCTGCGATGGCGGCGGTCTTGTCCACCTGAGGGCGCACCTGCCCAGCGCCCAAGTGGTACCCCAGATACCGTACCTCCCTCCGTCCAACTGCACACTTCCCCGGGTTGGCCGTAAGCCCCGCCTGCCTCAGGGACTCCAGCACCGCGCCCACCCGCTGCACATGCTCCGCCCAGGTGGTGCTGTGTATGATCACATCATCCAGGTAGGCGGCAGCATATGCAGCGTGCGGCCGCAGCACCCGGTCCATGAGGCGTTGAAAGGTGGCTGGGGCCCCGAACAACCCAAAGGGAAGCGTGGTGAATTGGTACAAACCAAACGGAGTGGAGAAGGCCGTTTTTTCCTTAGACTCTGGCGACAGAGGAATCTGCCAGTAGCCCTTGGTTAAATCCAGTGTCGTAAAGAAACACGCAGTGCCCAGTCGGTCCAGGAGCTCGTCGACCCGGGGCATTGGGTAAGCATCGAACCGTGACACCTCGTTCACCCTGCGATAGTCCACGCAGAACCGAATAGACCCATCCTTCTTGACCACAAGAACAATGGGACTACACCAGGCACTGTGGGACTCTTCTATTACCCCCATCTCCAGCATTGCGGCCAATTCCCGCTGAACCACCTTTCTCTTGTGTTCAGGTAACCTGTAGGGTCGTAAACGCACCGTCACGCCCGGAGGAGTCTCAATCTCGTGCTCGATGAGGTTTGTGCATCCTGGAAGGAGAGAGAACACATCAGCAAACTGCTTTTGCAACCGGGCAATGTCTGTTTTCTGGGTCCCGGAGAGACGGTCTTCACAAAGGAGCGAGGCCGGATTGGTGGATTTTGGGACCTCAGGCCCCAGCTCCTCTCTCTCAGATACCGAGGACACCAGAGAAACAGACTCCGCCTCCCTCCATGCTTTTAGGAGGTTGAGGTGGTAAATCTGTGTAGCTCCGCCCCTATCAGAACGCACCACCTCATAGTCGACATCCCCCACTCGCCGTGTGACCACAAAGGGCCCTTGCCACTTGGCGAGGAGTTTAGAGCTGGAAGAAGGAAGCAATACAAGTATCTTCTCTCCCAGTGTGAATTGTCTCAGCCTGGCACCTCTGTTGTACAGCCGCTGCTGACGCTCCTGGGCCTGCAGCAAATTCTCCCGTGACAGCTGACCCAGTGTGTGGAGCTTTGCTCGCAGGTCCAGGACGTGTTGGATCTCGTTTTTACTGGTGCTCGGCCCCTCCTCCCAGTTTTCCTTAATGAGGTCGAGCACCCCCCGTGGAGTCCTGCCGAACAAAAGTTCAAAGGGAGAAAATCCCGTGGAGGCCTGGGGAACCTCCCGTACTGCAAACAACAGAGCGTCAAGCCATTTATCCCAATTACGTTCATCGTCATTAATAAATTTACGGATCATGGACTTCAAAGTCTTATTCAGACGCTCCACCAGACCGTCGGTCTGTGGGTGGTACACACTGGTCCGAATAGACTTGATGCCCAGTAACCCGTAAAGTTCTCTCAGTGTTCTTGACATGAACTGGGTGCCCTGGTCAGTCAGAATCTCTTTCGGGATTCCGACTCGGGAGATGACCTGAAACAGCGCCTGCGCGACACTCTTTGCAGAAATGTTGCGCAAGGGCACCGCCTCCGGGTAACGTGTTGCGTAATCCACGAAGACTAACACAAAGCGATATCCGCGTGCACTCCGGTGAAATGGCCCGATTAGGTCCATAGCGATTCGCTCAAATGGAACCTCCATTAATGGCAGAGGGTGCAAAGGTGCCCTCGGAATGGCCGGAGGGTTTACCAATTGACACTCCGGGCAGGACGCACACCAACGGCGCACATCCGCCCGGATGCCCGGCCAATAAAATCGGGTCATTATCCGGTCCAGAGTTTTATCATATCCCATGTGACCAGCCATTGGGTTATAGTGAGCCGCCTGGAAAACCATTTCCCGGCGGCTCTTCGGCACCAGCAACTGGGTGCTTTCCTGCCCTGTGTGAGTGTCACGGCTCACTCTGTACAGCCTGTCCCTGATCAATGTGAAGTGCGGATATGTCTGCGCTGCGTCAGGGCGCACCAGCTGACCATCAATTCGTATCACTTGGTCAAAGGCTGAGCGTGAGTATCGTCCGAGACTGCTCGAGTGTAAAATCTTCCATGAAGTGCAACTCGGGAGCCGGAGGAGTCTCCTAGGAGGCTCCGCGGTTCCCCTCCCGTTTGCAGTGTCGGACAACCTCGCGTCACCGCTGAGCACGGCGCACACACCGCATGACCCTGTCTGCCGTGAACGCACCCCCGCAGCCTTCCCCATTAACTTATTAAACCCTGGCCAATCGGTTCCCAAGATTAAGGGGTGCGTAAGGCGGGAGCTAACCGCGACCTTCACGTTATGCTTTTTCCCCCCGTGTCTAATTTCCGCTGACACTATGGGATACTCGTGAATGTCCCCATGCACACACCTTATCTTCACCCACAATGCCTCCACCAATGCCCCTGGTCGAACCAGGCTCTGGTGGATCATAGACTGTGTACAGCCGGAATCCACCATTGCCTGATGTATACCCCCCTGGATTCTTACCGTGCACGCGCACGCCGCTCCCGGACCTGGGGAGGGCGTTGGAGAGCCGGCAACCCGGATCACCTGGCCCACTTCCATCAGCGGACACTCCCGCCGGATGTGTCCGGGCCGCCTGCACCTCCAACACTCCTGCCCTGGTGTTTGAGGGACTACCTGTGGGTTGGAAAGGGTGCCGGTGTTCGCTGGGGCCTGTATGGGTCGCGTCAGTGGCCGCGTAGGCCTGGCCGGAGCCAGTGAGCTGTCGCTGTCCACCTGCCCGCCGGGGTGTACCGCCAGGTGATCCTCCGCCAGTGCAATGGCGGCCTCCAGCGACGTGGGGCCGTGACAGCGGACCCACTCTCCTGTTCCGGTCGGCAGCCCCTCCACGAACTGCTCCCTGACGACCTTCTCCACCGCCGCCTGCGCCCCTCCGGAGTTCCCGGGCTGTAGCCATCTGGTGGCAGCGTCCTTCAGTTGGTGTGCGTAGGCAAACGGCCGGTCCTTGGGTCCCAGCGTTGCCTCCCGGAACTTCCGCTGGTGGTCCTGCGGAGTCAGTCCCAGTCGATCTACGACCGCTTTACGCACAGCTGCGTACTCGCGCCGCGCTGTCGGGGACAGTGACAGCGCCGCTGTCTGTGCCTCCCCGGTGAGAAGAGGCAGTAGACGGACTGCCCACTCCACCGCCGGCCAGCCACATGCCTCCGCCGTCACCTCAAACGTCTCCAAAAACGATTGAACATCGTCTGCCGTCGTCATTTTCGAGACCTCCACCCCCGCCAAGGGTGGAGGGCTTGGTGGAGCCACAGCTGTCCGGGCGGCGAGCCGCTCCAGGGCTCCCGTCTGCCTCTCTGCCTGGGCCAGGAGCGCCCCCCAGAGTTGCCGGTTCGCCTCTGTCTGGTCCCGCTGCATAGCTGCCATCCCCTCCAGCATCTGCCCCAGCGCCATCAATAGCTGGGTAGGCAGATCTGAGTGTTGCTGGCTGCTCTCCATGTGCTTTCCACAAAAAAAAAGTAATAATTTTTTTTTTTTTTTAAAGGGCTTCACGTTTGGCTCCAGTGTGACAGCTTTCTTGCCATCACTTGTAGGTTCTCCCTATCAGCACCACGGAACGAGTCCTCGGAGGGATACTTGGTAATATCTTTTATTACACCCAGACCCCAGACCGTGTCTCCGCTCGGCACTCCACCCCGTCTTCAGTCCATCCAGCTCCTTTTGAAGACCAAGCCTCGCAGATACACAAACACAGATTGCCATCAGCTGGTCTGATTGTCCTCAGTCCAGCTGATGGCAATCAGACACCGTTCCCTGAACCACACCCCCGCTCCACCCACTCTGCAGCCGAGCTTAGACACACCCCGCTGCCACAAGTACCTTTTTAAAAAGCGCGATATGAATTGAATGGATTATTATTATGATCTAATTCGCCCGTTTGTTTCTTGAAAGTGAATTCCCGGAGCCGATCACAAAGCACTCTCTCGTTTGGAGGAGTGCTGACCACCTGCTGAGCAATTGCTTCACCGATATCTGTTTCACAGAAAGCCGGGTCTCACTCTGGTTCTTCATCTTTTGGCTGATCGTTGTCCCGTCTTCATCATCGGACACGTTGTTGTTTTAATTACAGCTCAGTGAAGTGACGCGGGTGAGATGAGCTTCACCACGGGGAGTGACGAGGGAGTGCTTCTTTAATACATTTATTTAATACACCGCTGTTCAAACGACACGCGGCGCCCGGGGGGGGGGGGGGGGCGCTGGACTTCAAAGTAAAGTAAAAGCACTCGCGCATACACAAGTGTCTCTGCAGGTGTGTGTGTGCGTGGTGGAGGGAGGCAAAGGGAGGCGGAGGGAGGGAGGTGGAGGGAGGCAGAGGGAGGTGGAGGGAGGCAGAGGGAGGCAAAGGGAGGCGGAGGGAGGGAGGTGGAGGGAGGCAGAGGGAGGCAAAGGGAGGCGGAGGGAGGGAGGTGGAGGGAGGCAGAGGGAGGGAGGTGGAGGGAGGCAGATGGAGGTGGAGGGAGGCAGAGGGAGGCAAAGGGAGGCGGAGGGAGGGAGGTGGAGGGAGGCAGAGGGAGGCAAAGGGAGGCGGAGGGAGGGAGGCGGAGGGAGGTGGAGGGAGGGAGGCGGAGGGAGGTGAGGGAGGGAGGTGGATGGAGGTGAGGGAGGGAGGCGGAGGGAGGTGGAGGGAGGGAGGCGGAGGGAGGTGGAGGGAGGGAGGCGGAGGGAGGTGAGGGAGGGAGGTGGAGGGAGGGAGGCAGAGGGAGGTGGAGGGAGGGAGGTGGAGGGAGGGAGGGAGGGAGGTGGAGGGAGGTGAGGGAGGGAGGTGGAGGGAGGGAGGCAGAGGGAGGTGGAGGGAGGGAGGGAGGCGGAGGGAGGCGGAGGGAGGTGAGGGAGGCGTTCCCGGGGTTCTGATGTTCTCCTCGAAGGCGAAACCCACTTTGAATGATTCGTGATCAAAACAGATGGAAAAAGAAAAAGAACAGCTGGACACGGTAAATTAAAGTTTACTTCCTCCGGGGGTGAAAAGAGAGAGTCTCCCCCCCCCCCCGACGATTAGCCGCGTACGACTGAACACGCACGGCGACAATTTGTGCTGTCGTGTTTTTTTTAACGGCGCTCTTGATGCTTTTCTATAGAACATCTCAGATTCTATCCAAACACATGAAGACAAACATCACAAGGTACCCGGCTCCATGGTTGCATGTCAAAGTGCCCTTGAGCAAGACACTGCCCCCCCCCCCCCCCCCCCAGCAGCAGCTCCTTAGTTATTAAGAAGCAGTGGGCGCTTCACTGCTTCTTAATAACTAAGGAAGGGTCGAATGCAGAGGAGAGAATATCCCCACAGGGAGACAATACAAGTGTGTTTCTTTCTCTCTCTCTTTCTTTCTTTCTTTCTTTCTTTCTTTCTTTCTTATCAAATTCCTGCAGATGAGTCCTGTACCTGACGGGTCGGGTGAAGGTTGCGTCTTGCACTCTTTCACTTTTGAAAACACAGAATGCGACACAGGAGGCACACATGCCCCCCCCCCCCTTTGGGCTTTTGGTGAACTTGACTCTCCCTGTAAAAGTTTTTGCACAATGAGCGGACTGCGGGTCAGAACCGGGGCAGGCGGCCAGGGAGATGAGTCAGATACCCCCCCCCCCCCCCCCAGAGAGGGGTTGGCTGTCTTCAGACTTTGAGGCTCGGATATCGTCTCTGCACCACAGAAGAAGAATCTGCGGCGACTTCTTAAAAAAGCTTGTTTGGGAATAAACTAAGCCCCGCCCCCTACGGCGAATTAATGCTATCAATACGACCGCGGGCGCTCGCCTCCAGATCTCCAAAGTACACTTGAACTCAAGTGGCTCGTGATGAGACATCGACGCGTCTCCGTGTGTCGGCGACGCCGCTCGTCTTCTGTCGGATTGATCGCTGATCGGTAGGCGTGGCCGATCAATACGCCGTCCGCTGGGTTCACGTGAAGAGGAGGAGCCTCCATCACGCCATCTGCAGCGCCGACTGGAGTGATGCTAGTCTCTTCACTCCCTTCCCATGGTGATGTGCGTGTGCGTGTGCGTGTGCGTGTGTGTGTGTGTGTGTGTGTGTGTGTGTGTGTGTGTGTGTGTGTGTGTGTGTGTGTGTGTGTGTGTGTGTGTGTGTGTGTGTGTGTGTGTGTGTGTGGTACCATTTATTTTTCCTTTTTTCTTCCGGTCTGCACTCAACAGTCTTTTAATTGAATCTCCGCACCCGGCAGTGCAATGCAGCTCGAGAAGATCTAGGGAAGAAGAAGAAGAAGAAGAAGAAGAAGAAGAAGAAGAAGAAGAAGAAGAAGAAAAGAAGGAGGAATGAAGAGATTGTGAGACAGAGAGAGAGAGCTGGTGTTGTCAGGCCAACAGCAGCTCTGTGTCTCTCTGTCACCTCAAGGCTCTGCGCTGCTCGATGCAGTCTCCTGCTCACTGGAGTAACATGGAGTGTGTGTGTGTGTTTGATGTTCATTTCCGCGAGCTCATTCGCTTCTGCTATGTCAGCCCCATGTACTCCGCCTCATGGGATATTTATATATTTACACGTCACATGTTTTCTGTTTTCTCCGTTTGTTTTTCTCACCTGAGTTTTTTTTTTTTTGGAGGGGGGCGCCAGTTCTCTGGGATACGTACGCGCGTGTAGGTGGATGTGACAACGCCGACATGTCGCTCACGTTGTCGTGCAGGCTTAACATATGTTAGCGCTCAGCGTGTGTGTGTGTGTGTGTGTGTGTGTGTGTGTTTGTCTTGTTCAGGAGACATTTCCATATTTTTTAAGGGGTAATTTTGTTCCCCTCTGACTGAAATCCAGGAGCGTTTAAAAATAAATTGGGGCACTTTTTGAAACTCGTGAAATAACATTTAACCTTTGTTCACAAATAATAAATATACTTATTTAAGCTTTCAGTATATGAGCAATTGTCATAGAAATGTCAATAATAAGACTATTAGGCAATAATAAGACAATAATAAGTATTAGGCAATAATAAGAAAATAATAAGACTATTAGGCAGTAGTCTACAAATTGAAAGTGTTCTCTTAGATTTTCTTGAACAAAAAAAATTAAAACATAAATCAGAAAATCATATTTAATGTTAGTCTTATTTATTTGTGGGTATTTATTGATATTACATTCTTTAAACAACTATTAACAATTATAACTTATTTCTTTGTTTTTTATAATTCAAAATTATATATATAATTATATATATTTATTTTGTGTGTACCTCCCTAGTACAGGAAGTACAGATAGGACACACAATAAAGAACAAAACACTATTAAATTATCATAATTATTAGAGGACATTATGGGGCATTTTTTGCCCCTCTTGTGACATCAGGGGCCACTTTATATTTCTTATGGGCCGTTCTGCCCCGGTGCGTTTCTGAGAACAAACTTCCTGAAGGATCTCGTGAGCCGCTCTGCAGTCGCCTGAACAGCTTTATTTACATTTATCTGCGACGCGTCGATCGTTCTCTGGCTTTTCTTTCAGCTTTTTTTCGCTGCTTATTTCCTCTGGAAAGTTTCCTCTTTGTCTCCGCCACCAACTCTCTGAACTTCACATTCGGCCACGCGACGCAACATGAATCCCAGTCGGGGACGCAGAGGACGACTCGGGGCCACGGTTTCTATATTTAATGAAAGCAGCATTTAACGGGGAAACGGCGCAGCCTTGTGGCGCCCGCGCGCCGCTCCCCGAGCTACATCCCTTCCTTGAAAAGATTCTCCTCGGGTCGATCGCCTCCCGCAAGGACGTAGCCGACGACGGACTCCGTCGGATTTAGCGATCGTACGCCGCTTCGGATCCTTTTCCTTCGTTTACCGCCGCCGTGTTTCCGTGATTCACAAATGACTTTGCAATAACCGGATGGCGGAAAGAAACAGGAGCTGCGGAGATGTGGTTGTGTGGGCGGCCGACGCACCGTTGGCAGGTGGCGGTATTTTAAAGGTTATAAAATGTGGGCTTTTATTTGGAGAATGCTGTGATTTGGATCTGCAGGCGAGGCGGAGGGAAACAAATACATGAAACTCTGGGCGAAATAATGGAAAAACAGCGAGTTGTGTTGCTGTGAGCCTAAAAGACGACTGAAACACGTCCAGAAAGGCCGCCATCTAAAGCGCTGCTGATATTTGAGATGCATGGATATCAGTACCAGGAAATCAATTAGTCGTTTAGTCAAATCCAAGAATGCCCACCTGCTGGTGGAGCTTAGTAATACCTTACTTTACGGTGTATTTTAGTCAAATTGGGATCATAATTTACTAAATAATAATCAAGCTCCTTTTGAAGAAGATCTGTAACTCGAGATTGAGACCATAAAGTCACGTTTACAATGTTTTACTGAGGCGATAAATCCAGAGAGAAGTCCAGAGGAGTCGCCCCCTGGTGGTCAGGAGAGAGAATGCAGCTTCAACACATGAAGCATAGACTTCTATACAACCAGAGGAGTCGCCCCCTGGTGGTCATGAGAGAGAATGCAGCTTCAACACATGAAGCATAAACTTCTATACAACCAGATGAGTCGCCCCCTGGTGGTCATGAGAGAGAATGCAGCTTCAACACATGAAGCATAAACTTCTATACAACCAGATGAGTCGCCCCCTGGTGGTCATGAGAGAGAATGCAGCTTCAACACATGAAGCATAAACTTCTATACAACCAGATGAGTCGCCCCCTGGTGGTCAGGAGAGAGAATGCAGCTCTGATTGCTGCCTGGTCGATCAGTCTCACTCTTGGCTTGTTAAATAATTTATTTTTTTAAAGACCCTTCTTTACACGCCGGCCCATCCCACGCTGGAATCCTCCCCGTCGCCCCGTCTTGGCATCCGGCCCAGCCAGGTGGCGCTGTGCACATGTCTCGTCCCGTCCTCCTCTTGTTCAACCATCCGTCATCCCGTCACGAAAACACGAGTCTTTTCTCTGCAGGAACACACCCCGGTCCCCTTCCTCCATCTTTTCCATTTTCCTCCCGCGGGCTCTTCGGGGGTCTGGCTGTCACGCAGCCTGCCGTCAGCCTCGGTAAACCATCCGTCTGGAACAGGGAGGCGGACACAAGCGGCTCCAGTCTGCGCTGAGGGAAGTTTGGACTTGGCTTAAGAGTATTTGCAGACACCATTTCAGGAGCAGAGGTAGTGGATTGCTGCAGGAGGCGCCACCCCCCTCTTCCTGGCGTTCTGAATAACTTGAACAATTTCTGTTGACGTGCCCGCGGATGCAATATTCTGTTTGCATACAGGACATTCTCCCCCCCCTCCTCCCCCCCATCATTTAAACATTTAATGGCGCGTACAAAATAGCATATTGCGTCAATTTAAATAGGCCATTTAACTCAGAGACTGTCCATGGAAGAGGAAGACGAGGGTCCATGTGTTCTGAACCCTCTGTGGACTTATGGGAAGATATGAAATGAAAATAATTAGTTTGGCCATCTCGGCAGTTGATTAATATGTTTATTAAATTCACGGCACGTCGACCACGGGAATCTCTTCCAATTCCAGCCTCTGGTATGTTTTTTCTCCATGTGACACACAGAATACAGAGTCCTGCTGCGAACACAGCTGGACTTCACACCGGTCCTGATGGTGTGAGGGAAGCAGCGTGAAGCCACGGGGGGGCGGATCCATACTCAGATATCACGTTAACAAGACACCGCGAAGCCTCCGGTGCAGTCGGGATGTGATCCTGAATGGAATCTGAGGGCAGATGAGAGGTTCAGGGGAGCTCGTTTATGCCTTTCAATTGAGAATCTGGATTTCTATATTCCCCGTTTGAAATATTTCTCTCTGGAAAAAGATCTCGCTCACTGATTAATATATTCACACGCCGGGTTTAATTTGAACAATCTTTTTTTTAATACATAAAACCGACGGGTATAGTGGGTTTTGTCTATATCTCTCTCCGGGGGGGGGGGGTCCATGAGAACCTTGAGGTTGCCGTGGCAACGGCCGTAGAAACAGTTTAACTTTTTTAGTTTGAAAAAGGAGGAGAAGAAGAAAAAGGAGGAGAAGGAGTAGAAGTACAAAAAGGAGGAGGAGTAGAAGAAGGAGGTGAAGGAGTAGAAGAAGGAGGTGAAAGATGAGAAGAAGAATGAGTAGAAGGAGAAGGAGGAGAAAGAGGAGAAGGAAGATAAGGAGGAAGAGAAGGAGGAGCAGAAGACGGAGGAGAAGGAGGAGAATAAGAAGGAGGGGTAGGAGAAGAAGAAGGAGAAGAAGGAGCAGAAGAAGAAGAAGGAGGAGAAGAAGGAAGATAAGGAGGAAGAGAAGGAGGAGCAGAAGAAGAAGAGAAAGAAGGAGGAGAAGAAGGAAGATAAGGAGGAAGAGGAGGAGCAGAAGACGGAGGAGAAGGAGGAGAATAAGAAGGAGGGGTAGGAGAAGAAGGAGAAGGAGGAAGAAGGAGGAGATGGAGAAGAGGAATATGGAGAAGGAGAAGAAGAAGCGACAGATGAGAGGACATGGAACAGGCGGAGGAGAGGAACAGTTTACCACAGTACATCAGGCTTAGCTTCACATCCTTAATGGTAACCATGGAAATAATTATAGAGCAGACAGACCGACTGTTGGAGAGAGAGCTACAGGGGAAGAAGAGAGGAAGAGGAGGAGGGAAAAGACAACGGGAGAAGGAGAACCGCGGGGGGTAAAGTAGCTGAGCTGTTCTCTGGTGAACAGGTGGTGGCGCCGAGGAGAGCCTCCAGAGGACATCAGGGTTTTACCCACCGTCCTCCATCTTCAGTTGAGGGAATCTGGAGCGGCGCTCACACACGCTGACATGAAACGACGGGTAAAAAAAAAAAAGAAGAATAAAAAGTTGCTTTAAAGCCTCCGTTGTCATGGAAACTGATCTAAGATATATACCCTTTTACCCCCCTCTCCAAGTGCTATAATTGTTTTATCATTGCCGAAAATCTCAATCAATGGCCGCGAGTGTGTGGGCAGCTCTCCGTAAGTGTGTGTTCTGCCGGGTATCGTGCGTTTGGATTCCTGAGCGGCGCGTTCTCGCTCACCGTGGAGCGGCTCGGGGGAAATAAGCGGCGACCACGCAACGCTTTGGGCGTAAGAATTAGCATTCTCATTTTTAACTCTATATGATTAGTCATGATTTGTGTGTGTGTGTGTGTGGGTGTGCAGGTGGTAATCTCTCTGCAGAGCTTTGTGGATGTATACTGTGGGAGGAATGACATGCTTGCATGCTTCCCACACACCCCCCCCACACACACACACCCACACACCCGCCCCCGCTCTCGCTGCTTCACACTGCTATATATGTGTGTGTGTCTGTTGAAAGGTGAAAGGAAAACAGAGACATAAAAGGAAGCGAGGAAGAATTAGAGAGAGGAGAGAGAAAGTGATGAAGGGCTTCATGCGAGGCTTAAAAAAAAATCACTCCATCCCAGCAGGACTCCAGGCAGCCCCGCCCCCCTCTGAACATCTCTCTCTCTTCCTTACACTGGAAATACGGAGAGAGAGAGAGAGAGAGAGAGAGTATATGTGCGGGGCATCAGTGCGCTGCTGCTCCCTCCCTGAACCGTCCAGGCAGCAGCAGCGGGAGTCTCCTCCTCCTCCTCCTCCTCCTCCTCCTCAGCATCCATCGCTCTCCAGGCGGATTACTTGAGGACGAGCCGCCGTTTGGTGGGAATGAAGACGAGAGGACTGAGTTTCCTTTAACGCCTCCTCGCATTTGGTTTTTTTGTTTTTTGTCACGCGTTCGTTCCTTTTTTGGCCATTGCAGTTTTTTTTGGGTACTTTATTCTGTGCGCGCGCGCTTGGCCGCTCCACTGACTCCGGTCGTGTCTTCATCTTCTTCTTCTTCTTCTTCTTCTTGCCACACCGCCTGTGTGGTGGTCGGTGCTCAGCCACACTATCTCACACCTGTATTGGGAAATTAAAGCTTCCAGTTTTTTACATTTATTTTGTATCTCCCACTCCCTGCTGCCCCGCTCGGACCGGGACGGAGAGGCGCAGAGCGGAGCGCGACGGACCAGAGAGGCGGACCCTCTTGCGCACCGCGCCGCTCCTTCACGCACACATGGGCAGGGATACGCACGCACACGCGCAGGAATGCACATCCAGAGATACGCAGCTCCCCCCTCCACCCCCCCTCACCCCCACCCTTCCTCTCTGCGCGCATGCGTTAGCTTTGGATCGCAACTCAGCGCCGGAGTTTTCGTCTGAGCGCCGGAGAGCTGAAACGCGCGCGCGCGCGCCTCCCCTCCTCCCGGCCACCCGTCCATTTTTTGGCAAGTTCATTTTTTTTTTTGACATGCACAAGACGGACACCCGCTAACGGAGACCCTCGCACAGACACATTCCCATCTAAAAGATGAGAGAAATTGGCCTCAGCGGATCTTCCGTCGGTCACCGGAGTTGCGCGCCGCAAGGCGCCGGGGCGAGAGGACAGGGAGAGGCCGGCCAGGAGGAGCTCTCAGCCGGACTGCCCGCCGCCGAACAGCCGCTGCTGCTGCCGGTGCTCCAGAGGCAGGCTGCCGGGTGGAGGCGGGGGGAGGATGAACGGTGCCTCGGTGTGCTCGTATAACACTCAGCTGGCTTCCGGTGGTGTGTGTTCTCTCTAATTAGTCCGAGGATGCGAGATAACGAACAGTGGCCCACTTAACAGCTGTCACCCGGTACTCTTATCATCGTGGCACTTTGGGGTCAGCTCCAAGGAAATCAGCAGAGGCCTGCAGTGTGTCGACGCCACTTTAACTTTGTGCAATGATGACTTTTTATTGATCGTGTTATAATCGATACGATCCATAAAAATCCTCCTATAAGGGCCATAAAGGGACTTCTAGTGTATGTGTGGTGCTCAGTGGTGAGTCACCATATTGCACTTGATGGTATTTTCTATATCTTGAATATTACTTGGCTATAATATTTATTGAATATATTATATATATAGATATATAGTTTATAGTTTTCTGTGATATTTGTATATGTACTTTAGATTTATTATAAGATCTTTTTTCTATGATGCCGTGTACACATTCACTCACTTTAAGGACCTCAGGCACTTAAAGGAGCCCCGTCTCCAGGTGCCTTGGGAGAGCGACTCATCATTTATTCACATCGCTATTTGTCTATGAAATATTTAGAGATCGTGGATTGATTGAAGTTGGACGAGGGACGTGCGTCGCTTTTTTCCGGGTTTTTGTAGTCGAGTCGATTAAATTTTTCGATTTAGTGCTCTGGGAGTTCCTCTTCTCTCGTCCTCGTGGCCATCCGAGCAATACGCCTCCCGCCTGGAACTTTGACCCCGGCCTTACAAACCCTCCCCAGCGCCGTCCGGACCGACGCACGTCGGTGTGTGTGTGTGTGTCATGACACTGGTCGCCGGGCGCCGTTTGCAGACACGCCGGCACGCTCGGTTCTCCCCGGCCGTCGGTTTCACCGCGTGCTTTTTGGAGTATCGGTTCGCGGCTCGCTGGAATGTAACGCAAACGACGGCGCCGACACGTGGTGGAATACAGGCGGCGAGTCAGTGAACGCATCGCCAGGAGACCTCGTCTGGAAGCGTGGACACAAAGCACAACGAGACCCCCCCCCCCCACACCTGATCTAGGTAGGACATGTTTGACTTCTTATTTGACCCCCCCCATCCCCCCATCCACCCTCTCAAACTCACCTGAATCCAACTAATGACATCATCTGACGCACCTGTCTGTCTCTACAGAGACGCACATCATGACGTTTGTGTGCCTTTTCATCCCTGCACTCATATTTCACAAGATGGCATATATATACACTACCGTTCAAAAGTTTGGAGTCACAAAGAAATGTCTTTATTTTTCAAAGAAAAGCACTGTTTTTTCAATAAAGATCACATTAATCAAAAATACCCTCTATACATTGTTAATGTGGTAAATGACTATTCTAGGTGGAAACGTCTGGTTTCTAATGAAATATCTCCAGAGGTGTATAGAGGCCCATTTCCATCAACTATCACTCCAGTGTTCTAATGGTACATTGTGTTTGCTCATCGCCTTAGAAGACTAATATCTGATTAGAAAACCCTTGTGCAATTATGTTAGCACAGCTGAAAACAGTTATGCAGGTGATATAAGCTATACAACTGGCCTTCCTTTGAGCTTGAAGTTTGAAGAACAAAATTAATACTTCAAATATTAATCATTATTTCTAACCTTGTCAATGTCTTGACTATATTTTCTATTCAATTTTCAATTCATTTGAGAAATAAAAGTGAGTTTTCATGGAAGACACGAAATTGTCTGGATGACCCCAAACTTTTGAACGGTAGTGTATATTTCCGGGGGGGATTTACCTTCACACACACCTCATGCAACGTACATAGAGCTCTGAGCCGCTGGTCCTCACCTCATTTGCACCCCGGTGCGATGACATCACTCCTCTCTGAGTTTACTTCTGTGGTTTTTTTTTGTCGTCAAGCTCAACAGCACAAGCGGTCGGTCGCGTGCCGTCTGCTGGCTCCTCGCACCCCGCGT